>NC_079441.1:14831792-14999292 GCF_903798145.1 Danio aesculapii | reverse complement strand
ATAAAACCAAACAAGACAAAATAAAATGCAAAAAATAAATAAATAAAAAAATTAAAAATTAAAAATTAACAAAACAAAAACGCAACAAAACTAAATAAAATGCAAAAAAACATATATATCAACAAAACAAAAATGAAATAAAACAAAACAAAAAAGCAAAACAAAAAACAAAACAATAACATTGAAACAAAATAAAATGTACTTGTATTTGTATTTTACCTTGGTGGATTTATGGTCGACGTTAAAGGTGACGATGTTGCTGTCACTGGGCAGTTTTCCCTCTTGCAGTGCCAGATGTTCTGCCAGTCTGTGTGCCAGGTAGGATTTTCCTGTGCCGCTCGGACCTGAAAGGATGATCCTGCGATGCTCCTGGAGCAAAGACACGTATCGCTGCAGCATTGGTTTGGGAATCAACGTCTCAAACACCAGAGAATCCTGCGACTGACAGTTCACTCCTGAAATAAGAGAGACACATACCTTAAATTCATTCATTCATTTATTCATTCATTTTCTTTTCGGCTTAGTCCCTTTATTAATCCGGGGTCGCCACAGCAGAATGAACCGCCAACTTATCCAGCACATGTTTTACACAGCTGATGGCCTTCCAGCGTCAACCCATCTCTGGGAAACACCCATGCACACTCACTCACACTCATTCACTACGGACAATTTAGCCTTCCCAATTCACCTGTACCGCAAATTCTTTGGACTGTGGGGGAAACCGGAGCACCCGGAGGAAACCCACGCAAATGCAGGGAGAACATGCAAACTCCTCAAAGAAACGCCAACTGACCCAGCCGAGGCTTGAACCAGCGACCTTCTTGCTGTGAGGCGACAACACTACCTACTGCGCCACTGCGTCGCCCATACCTTAAATATCCAGTGAAATTAAAATAAATTTTTTTAGAAGTTTGCATCTTTATGTTAGTCTTCAAGAATACCTATAAGCTATGTGGTGACAACATTTGTGTTTAGAAGACATAAAACTGATATAAACATGTAAAGCTTGAAGTTTGTCACTTCCGCCTAAAAACAAAACAAAACAAAACAAAACAAAACAAAACACAAAACAAAACAAAACAAAACAAAACAAAACACAAAACAAAACAAAACAAAACAAAACAAAACAAAACAAAACAAAACAAAACAAAAACACAAAACAAAACAAAACAAAACAAAACAAAACAAAACAAAACAAAACAAAACACAAAACAAAAAACACAACAAAACAAAACAAAACAAAACAAAACACAAAACAAAACAAAACAAAACAAAACAAAACAAAACACAAAACAAAACAAAACAAAACAAAACAAAACAAAACAAACAAAACAAAACAAAACAAAACAAAACAAAACAAAACACAAAAAAACAACAACAAAAAAAATAAAAAAATAAAACAAAACAAAACAAATAAAAAAACCACAAAAGAAGAAACAATATACAAAACAATAAAAACTAAACAAGACAAAACACTATGAAAACAAAGCAAAGCAAAACAAAACAAACAAACAAAAACTACATATGATGAAACAATAAACAAAACAATAAAACTAAACTAAGCAAACAAAAACAACAAAAACAAAGTATAAAAATCACAGCAAAACAAAAGATCAAAGCAGCACATTTACATTTAGAGAACATTTTAAACAGCTAAAAGAAATAATGATGATAAATGAAGTTTTGTTTTGATTGTGCACCTTTGAGGGAGATGTTAATGGTGTTGTTCTCTCCTACGAGGTATCCACAGGGCAGCAGTTCAGGAGTGTTGGCTCCGCTGCACCGAACCACATCTCCAATACGATAACCTTCAACACTGTCTGAGCCCAGACCCAGATGACTGACCGGATCCACGTGCCTGATGTACTCCTGCAGACAGTTACATGATCAACACTATTAACAGGAAAATTGACCTACCCAATTACTAGAAATAAATTGTCAGAAGGCTGATTTAAAAAAATGAAACTAATTCTTATTCTTTTACTGAGAAATAAAAATCATGACATAGGATCAAAATAGGTAATTTTAAGTAAACGATACCATAAATACATTTTGGATTAGAAAAATCAAAAAAAGATTACGGCAAGAAAGATAAAAATGAAAATAAATAAATGAATAATTGATTAAATAATTATTAATTAAATGTATTTATTTAGATCTAATGCATTATGGTAAAGGATTTATAAACTAATTAAATGAATAAATATATTATTAAAAATATTAAATGAATGCAGTTCTTCCAAACTTCAGTAAAAAAAGTCCTGAAAATAAAATCAATGAAGGAATTCAAAAATAAATGAATGAATGAATGAATGAATGATTAAATGAATAAATTAACACTCATCAGTACTGATAATAATAATATATATTCTAAAAATTACTTTAATTTACTAAAATAATAGCTGAATAATTGACTAAAAGTAATAATTTATTAATATATATATATATATATATATATATATATATATATATATATATATATATATATATATATATATATATAGTATTCATATTTTATATAAGTGATATAGTAGTTAATATTAATATTTATATTATAATTTATATCATATATAAATATTTATTGTACTTTATGTAGTCATTTAATGCACCCAGATTCTATTTATTATTTTATTATTTAAGAAAAAACCTTGAAGGCTGTATTCCTAACATATCAATATTGTGAGTTTAAGAGGAAAAACGCTTTGCACAAAATGTTTTATTGTATAATGCAAATACAAATTGCACGTCTAAAGATATGTTGAAGTGTTTGATGGGGATTTTTTTTGTGAGCTTCACCTCTCGACCTGTTGCTTTAATAAGTTTGGATGACTAAATATATTTACCTAATCGATTTTAAATGCACAAATAAAACAACAATACATATAGACTTGTGAGGATGTTTTTACTCAGTCTTAAATGTGTCCTGTAATAAAACAACAAAAACTCTGGAATCTGAAGAAAAAGGCCCAGGATAGACTTTGGCACATTCTTGCCCTCTTTCCTGAACTTTCCTTCCACTCTGGTATTGATACTCAGGTGTGACTGGTGACGAGGTTTTGCTCAATATTTTTTGATAAAATCTCAACAGATGAGTAAACCTTTAAGTCACTGGCTAACTTTAACAAAAGAACCATTCATTGCTCTCATAGGTTATTTAAAGAGAAGGACGAAAGGTCTCAGTGTTGTGAGTCTGTACCCAGACCGGCCCATAGTGAAGAGCTCTCAAGCTCAAGACTATGTATAATTCAGACTTCCATCTACACTCTTACATTTATCTTTGAGTAATTGATGTTGTGCATTTACTTCTGAGTTGACTTTAATTATTTGATTCTGTAATTGGCAAGATAGACTTTCATCTGGAAAATAAACTGTTCAATTTTGATGCATTCTGAATTCTCGTGAAATCTTTTATATCCAGTAGATTTTCAATTTTCAATTCAATTCAATTCACCTTTATTTGTATAGCGCTTATACAATGTAGATTGTGTCAAAGCAGCTTCACATAAAAGGTCACAGTAAATAGGAACAGTGTAGTTCAGTTTGTAGTGTTCAAGTTCAGTTCAGTTTAGCTCAGTTCAGTGTGGTTTAATAATCACTACTGAGAGTCCAAACACTGAAGAGCAAATCCATCGATGCGCAGCTCTACAGATCCTGAACCATGCAAGCCAGTGGCGACAGCGGAGAGGGAAAAAAAACTTCACTAAAGGCGGAAGTGAAGAAAAAAAACCTTGAGAGAAACCAGACTCAGTTGGGCACGACCATTTTAATTTCTCCGCTGGCCAAACGTCTTGTGCAGAGCTGCAGTCTCAGTGGCGGAGGCTGGAAGCTGGCCTCAGCGAAGATTACGTTGAGTCTGTTGCTAACTTGATACTGTGTAGATGATTTCCAAATGAATCGCACAAGACTGTTTGGTGCAGTAGGCACTTCAGCTCAGAGACTATTTAATTTCTGGTTATTGCCGATTTAGCAATGTGTTTGGACATGACTAAATTAACTACACCTTTAGTATGAGTGAGCAGGAGGCAACTGGACTAACTGGGTATTAGTTAACCCTGCATCCTCTGACTAACTTCAGAATGTTCGTGAGAAATACGCAAACGGCGTGAAAACTCTGTGGCATAGGGTCCTTAATAAATAACTGAAGAGTATGGGATCAGATATAAATCAAAACTCTAAACTGATTAAAGGATTACAGTATAAATTTGATGATCACTTAAAATTGGAGGCAGATCAAATTTGGCTGAAAACAAATATAAATAAATTAAAGAAATAACAGAATTCCTCTCAGAAGCACTAAAGAAGGCTTACATGCATTTAACATTCAACCATTCATCGGATTCCGTCATTAAGCTGCTAGAATGGAATCTAACAGACAAATATGCTAATATTCTTTAATGTAAAAGTCAGTGGAGTCATCATTACCAATATTTCACACCCTTTCTCATACACTTAAACTGACAGAGAATAATTAGAAATATATTCTCAATGTAATCTACAGTTGAAGTGAGAATTATTAGCCCCATTTGATTTTTTTCTTTTTAAAATATTTCCCAAATGATGTTAAGGAGAGCAAGGAAATTTTCACAGTATGTCTGATAATATTTTTTCTTCTGGAGAAAGTCTTATTTGTTTTATTTCGGCTAGAAAAAAAGCAGTTTTATTTTTCTTATGAACCATTTTAAGGTCAAATTTATTACCCTTATAAGCTAATTTTTTTTTTCTGACTGTCTACAGAACAAACCATCATTATACAATACCTTGCCTATTTACCCTAACCTGCCTAGTTAACCTAATTAACCAAGTTAAGCCTTTAAATGTCACTTTAAGCTGTATAGAAGTGTCTTGAAAAATATCTAGTCAAATATTATTTACTGTCATCATGGCAAAGATAAAATAAATCAGTGATTAGAAATGAGTTATTAAAACTGTTATGTTTAGAAACGTGTTGAAAAAATCTGCTCTCCGTTAAACAGAAATTGGGGAAAAAAATAAACTGTAGGGCTAATAATTCAGGCGGCTAATAATTCTAACTTCAACTGTAAATGACTCATCCTCATCAGATAATTATTATAAATGTATGTACCTTAAACAAGCGCCGTACAACTCCATCGAGAACATCCCACTTGGTTTTTCCACTCACACCAATGCAGCCAATGAGAAAGTGTCGAGTCCTGCAGTCCTGTAAGAGACAGAAAACACACCATTACAACTAAACTCACATGTGTTATCGTACAGTTTAGAGTAAAATTAGCTTAATTGCATAAAAGATGGCAGAAAACTGTAGGTATAAAAAATATGCTTCATTTTTTAATAGTAAAGTGTTTTTAATAAGAAGCATTAAAGTAAAGCTCTCTCAAAAGATGCGTTATTTTAAAATGAGACCAATCGATGAAGGGGAACAAACCTCTTTACACATGACGTCCTCTTGAAGACTGACGACTATTTTCACATGTCTACTTTCTTTACGTGAGCTTCCATCTCCACCAGAGTCATCCAGCAACATGTCTGAAAACACACACACACTGCATCATTCTTCCTCACAAAACACACTTTAGAAAGCAGCATGATGCATCAGTGCAATTAAGATTTCACTAGACGTTTCTTTCTGCTTCTTGTATTTTAATGGGACTGAATTTGCTGTTGTTTTTTTTTTCAAATTTGGTGCAGCAGCAGAAATTCAACAGTTATCACAATATACACAATGCCTTGTGTGAGATGATTTTTGATAAATTGTAGGGCTGAATTTATTTTAAATTGAAAAAAGATCTATACATTTTTAAATGTAGTTTTAATATTGTGTTTTTAATTTTAACTTGTGTGTGTTTTCAGAACTATATTCCTGAGCTTTCATTATTGTGAATGCTACCCAAAAGACTTTAGTGTTTATTTATTTATTTATTTGTTTATTTATTTATTTATTTATTTATTTATTTGCTTGCTTGCCAGAAGTTTTATAACAGTACTTTGTGGTAATTTAATTTGTTTAAATTTTTTTAATTCATAAAAGTATTTACTTATTTGTTTGTTTGCTTGCTTGTTTATTTATTTATTTATTTGTTGTTTATTTATTTATTTATTTATCAGAAGTTTTATATCAGTCCTTTTTGGTAATTTAATTTGTTAAAATTTTTAAAATTCAGTAATTATTTATTTATTATTTAGTTAGTTTATTTATTTATTTATTTGTTTTCTTTTATTAATTAATTAATTAATTAATTAATTAATTAATTAATTAATTAATTAATTAATTAATTAATTAATTAATTAATTAATTAATTAATTAATTAATTAATTAATTAATTAATTAATTAATTTATTTATTTATTTATTTACCAGAAGTTTTACATAAGTCCTTTTTGGTAATTTAATTTGTTTAAATGTTTATGATTCATAAGAGTATTTATTTTATTATTATTTTTTGTTTGTTTGCTTGTTTATTTATTTATTTATCAGAAGTTTTATTTCAGTACTTTTTGGTAATTTAATTTGTTTACATTTTTTTAATTCATAAAAGTATTTATTTATTTATTAGTTTGTTTGTTTACATGTTTATTTATTTATTTACCTGAAGTTTTATATCAGTCCTTTTTAGTCATTTAATTTGTTGAAATTTTTAACATTCATAAAAGTATTTATTTATTTATTTGTTTGTTTATTTATATATTTATTTATTATGTATTTGTTGTTTTTTTATTTGCCAGAAGTTTTATATCAGTACTTTTTGGTAATTTAATTTGTATAACTTTTTACAATTCATAAAAGTATTTATTTGTTTGTTTGTTTGCTTATTTGTTGTTTATTTATTTATTTATTTATTTATTTATTTATTTATTTATTTATTTACCAGAAGTATTATATCAGTACTTTTTGGTCTTTTTTTAAATTGGTGTATTATCAATTTTAGTGTAATAATATTTTTGGTGATTTTATTTATTACTTAACAGTTTTTTTAAAATAAAAAAGACAATTTTTCATCATCAAATGTCAAGTTTTTGAGTGTCTCCGATGCCCTCTTGTGGTAAAAAAAACCCCAAAAAGTTAATGAACACTTCCTTTTGATTGATTTAGGGGAACCCTTCATTAAAATCCTGCAATTGTAAAATCCTGAGTAGACTGGTAAGTAATTTTACCCAGAAGAAACATGAGGATTGTTACCGAAGCTGGTGGACTCTGTGAGGTTGAGGCTGTGTTGGGACAGGCCTGGCGTGGGGGTCGGTGTGGGGTTATAGACTGACACCTGAGAGGAAGCTCGGCTCCCACTCGCATGGCTCTCAACCTTCAGACGATCATTTTCTGACTTTAACTTCTCGATCTCCCCCTGTCAGAACACACACACAAAACATTTCAGTGACCAGCAGAAATAATACAGCCTATAGTAAAAATAGTAGTATAGTAGTAACTAGTATAGTACAGCCCAACAAAAAATAAATAAATAAATAACAACAATAATAATAAAATAAAGACTCTAACTTGACTTACTTTAAAATGAATTCTTTCTCTAGGATTCTATACAGTATTTGTGCGAATCTGGTTATTGGCTTTATATTAAACTAGTCAGTGGCAAAGCCAAAACCTGAACGACTTTAACAAATTAATAAATGATGAAAATAAAATTTGAATAAAAAAGAAAATGAACTATGTCACACAAAATATTAAATTAAGTTGAATTTTTTTTGTAATTTTTAGAATTACAGAGAAGAAAATTATAGAAATTAAATCAAATGAAATTCTGTCTTACCATAAAATATTAAGTGACCAGACTATTATTTTAGAATAAAAGTGTTAAAATAACAAAACTGTTTTGATACCTTTATATTGTATGTGTATGTGTATGTACATGAGCTTACTTATTTATTTTTATGGTCGACAATACAGGCTGCCTTTAAGAAATCTTTGTTTGCATGTTCTCCCCGTGTTCGCGTGGGTTTTCTCCGGGTGCTCCGGTTTCCCCCACAAGTCCAAAGACATGCGCTGTAGGTGAATGAATAAGCTAAATTAGCCGTAGTGTATGTGTGTGTGAATGCAGGAGTTTATGGGTGTTTCCCAGTGTTGGGTTGCAGCTGGAAGGGCACTCGCTGTGTAAAACATATGCTGGAGAAGTTGGTGGTTCATTCCGCTGTGGCGACCCTTGATTAATAAAGGGACTAAGCGGAAAAGAAAATGAATGAATGAAAATTAGGTCTTACCCTAAAATATTAAGTGACCACCCTCATTTTACAATTAAAATGTTAATAAAACCAATATATATTGTCCAAATTCCCTAAGAAACGGATGTATATCTAACTTTTTGGCATAATGTACTCGTTTATGCTGGCCACTGTTTTCTCTAAAAGCCCTGCTGCAGAATGAGGCACTGTGGGTAATGTATGTGATTAGTGTGTCAGACCTGCATGCGGTTCATGGCCTCTCTGAGCTGGTCAAGCTGATGTGCAGAGCTCAGAGCCTCCAGCCGAATGTCTGTCAGCTTCATCTCCTTCTCTCTCAGCTCGTTCCTCAGCTGCATCACTGTCTCCGCTTCACCGTCCAGACAGTCTGACAGTCTGCAAACAACAACACATACACGATTTAAAAACTTGTCTGATTTAGTTTAATTTCAAACGGCATTTTCATTTATAAAACAAAGCCCTGGCCTCCTTAAATGTGCCATTAATATCCCTAAGCGTTATTTTAGTATTATTTATATACAATTTTTATATTGAATTTTTTTTGTTTTATATTTTCAGTTTTAGTAATTCTATTATGTACCTTTGTTCTTATTTTAAAATTATTCTTATTATGGTGGTTCATTCCACTGTGATGACCCCTATAAAATAAAGGACTAAACTAAAGGAAAATAAATAAATGAATTAATACATCATTATTATTATTATTATTATTATTATTATTGTCTTTTTTATACGCATTTTTTATTTATTTTAATCAAGTCATAGTTTTAGATCAGATTTAATTGAAAAAATAATTGTCCTACTTATCAATATTTATCTAAAACCATTTAATTTTTGGAAAAACAAATACCTTATTTAAAAACTAGTCTTAATTTGTTTTATTTTTGATTTAATTTTCATGACCTCCTTAAATGTGCATTAATATCAGTCACTAAGCGTTATATTAGTATTTTTATGTACACAATTTTATTCTAAATTGGTTTTAATTTTTATATTTTCAGTTTAGTAATTCTATTATGTAACTTTGCTGTTATTACTATTATTATTATTAATATATATATATATATATATATATATATATATATATATATATATATATATATATATATATATTGTTTATTTTAATTAAGTCATAGTTTTATTTCAGACTAAATAAAAAAAATAATTGTCCTTCTTATCAATATATATCAAATTATTTTCCAACCAGTCAAGTTAATTGAGCATTTATACCTATTAATAAATTTTTTCAATTATATAATATATTTAAATTATAAAATATATTATAGTATGATAACACAATACTGTAGTTACTTATAGTTAAAAAACAGTGGTCCAGAAATCTTACATCAGTCCATTTTGATTTGTGTTAAAATAATGTATACTAGCATATTTGTTTGCATCTTTCATGATTAAATGTCATGATCAAACATCAAGTTTCTCTGATGCCCTCTTGTGGTAAATAAACAGAAAAACACTTGCAGCTTGTGCTTTCCGCCAACACAATATCACAGCAATTCATAACTATTTTGCACAACAACAGAGAGAAAAAAAAATTCGCTATATATATATATATATATATATATATATATATATATATATATATATATAGTTTTGTAACCTTTACAAATATTTATAATTATTTTACATATACAAACATGCATACAAATAAATAAATAAATAAAATTGAACTTACATTGAGCTGGAGTGAGTGTTGCGGCGCAGCAGAGCCGTGGAGCCGCTGCCGTTATGAGGGAGTTTTGGTGAAGATGGTAGAGAAGAATCGGTCATCTCCTCGATGTCGGAATGAGACGATGCTGATTTGGGGGATTTCTTCTTACTGAAGGCCTGTTTGAAGGAGCTGCGAAGCTGCAATGATAACAGAGACATATCATGAGTATAGAGTTACAGAAAAACACCAGAATGATCAGTGGAAGCAGGACACAGGAAACACAGCAGGACGACACAGAGAAACAGCACAAAATGAAGAGGCAGAGCTGGGCATCATTCACATCTAGCAGTTTGAAGATAAAGTGGAGTTTTTGATGTGCTGTTTTATGTATAGTTGTGAATGTACTTAGCTTTTAGTTTTAGGAATTAAATACTTCAGCATAGAAATCAAAACCAAACAAAAATAAAATGAAAATTATAATTATTTTTTGGAGAATGGAGTAAAGGGTGTGAGAAACAAATCACAAGAAATAAGCTTTCTAACCAACTAAGTGAGTTGAGGGGATTTTTCGTCTACTATTACCCATCTTGTTTGTGGGGTTCCTCTGAGTTCTATTTTGGGACTTATCTTATTACTTTTATATTTAGGGCTTGCAGGCAAAACATTTCTACAGATTTTTGTTACACTAAAATAAACAGCATTTTTAAAGCATAAATAAATATAATTACTCATGAATCACTAAAAAGTTTTGTATATACTTGAGTTTTAGACTGTAGTTTTAGTTTTACAGCTATTTTGACAGTTATTATCATTACTAACGAGAAGTAAAGATGGTAAATATTTTATATAAAAATCAAAACAAACAAAACTAAATTCAAATTTTAAAAAATAAAAATAATAATCATAAGTTCATCATGAAACATCACAATAAAAAACTGCAACAAATCACAAGAAATAAACTTATAAACAACTAAGTGAGTTTAGGAGATGTTTCTTCTACTATTACCCCTCTTGTATGTGGGGTTCCTCAGGGTTCTATTTTGAGACCACTTTTATTCTCACTCTATATACTTCATACCTTCATTTAGGATTTTCTACTAACATTCCTGTGTTATATTAAGATTAACATCCTTTTAAAATCATAAATAAATATAATAATATAAATAATATAATATAATATAATTTTTTTTTAAATAAGACAGAAAAAGAGCAATAAGGGAAAAGCGGACTGGAAGCACGGGAAGAGTCAGGGGGAGGAAGACAGTGAGGTTAGCAGGTTAGTGAAGCTGGTTAACCAAGACTCTCTAAACACATTCTTACCTCATACACCTGCCATATGAATCGACAGCACAGTGGAAAACAGAGACAGAGAAGCACATTCAGCCGTGTGTGTGTGTGTGTGTGTGTGTGTGTGTGTGTGTGTGTGTGTGTGGTGTGTCCAGCAATGGACAGTACTTCACATGAAACTATCTACCACTAACAGGAACAACTACTACTTAACTACATTAAGAGAATCTTAATGTAGAATCAGAAACTTTTTTTGACAGGTTAAAAAAATAAGAATAATCAGGAGCTCAGTTGTGAGCCGCTTGGCTCATAAGTTCCTCTGACACAATAAGAGCCACGACCATTTGAGCATTAACGATTAACGCCTTAACAACTGATGATTAGAGATTAGCTTAATATTGTGGAAGAGGGACAAATTGTTTTTCAAGATGTTTTGATGAAAAGAAAGTTGAAATGGTTTGTTTAAAAAAAAAACATTTCTTGTGACACTCTAAATGTCTTCGCTTTTGAGCAATTTAATGCATTCTATGTCTAAGTTGTATAGCTATAAAAGTTAGCCTGTGTATATAGTACATAAATCTACAAGGACAGCTAATCTCAGGTCAGGACTACAGTTTGGGGATACTATTTTTTTTTTCAGAGGCTCTTTTGGACTCATATTTAACATACGTATTCACATTCATCATCTGACTCGACACCTCCAGCACAGGTCACCAGCTACAGCCAGCATGACACAACGAAACAAAAAGAGCATTATTGAACTCTATGTACAAAATAAACTAACTTACACTACAAAAACCTATTTGAGTTTCTCAATTTCTGTTGAACACAAAAGAAGATGTTTTAAAAAAATATCCATAAATGCTATCCATCGACTTTCATAGTGTTTTATCCTACTACCAATATGTTTTTTTCAAAATATCTTCTTTTTTCATGTTTAACAGAAAGAAACGTACAACGGTTTGGATATATTTGAAGAGTTTAGATGCAAAAACCTGTAAGTGCCATCTGAAACTGTCTTCTAAAATGAGCATTTTTCACATGTTCCTATGTGTAGGGTCAGTCATTTTACTTTTGTCCTACAAAGAGTAGGATAATTTACTATAACCTACATAGAGTAGGTTATATTTATAGCCTTTGATGTGAAAACTGAACATAAACATAGGAGGCTGGGAAAAATTAAAAGTTTTAGAAGAAAATTTCGGACTTTTCCAGCATTCGGAGGTTTTTGCATTTGAACTCATTTTAATTTTAGGTAAAATCCATTACATTTTTGTAACACTCAAGGCATGTTTATTTGTGTTAAGCGTCTTTACACAAAAACACAACAGACAAATGTTAGACACAGATAAAGGTAGAATGCAGAAACACAACACAATGATTAGCAGTGATTAGACAGTTGTCAGGATGTTAGACATTGATGCGAGGAATGTGTGCTTGCTCACCCAGTTCTTCTTCTTCTTCTTGCTGCTGGAGTCGGGGTTGTCCATGTTGGAGCCCAGGCTGGAGTGACTGGTGGCACTGGTGATGCTGGAGACGCTGTCAGACGAGTGCTGTCTGCGCATACGCAGATCCGGCGGCGCTCCCAGCCCTGAACTGTTATTACCTGACAAGTAGAGAAGAATTTTAGATGCCATCAAAAACAACAAAACTACAACAATATATGAGTACGTCTGACAATGTCAATTCAATTCAAGTTTATTTGTACAGATAAACTTGACAATAATTATTGTTTCAGAGCAGCTTTACAAAAGGTGAACATTACTGCATTACAGTCAAAATCAGAAAAGTTACAGAGTTGTGTATAGGACGGACATTGTTTATAAGAATAGTTAACCTGCAGTTATATTGTGTTTAGTGTTCTTTCAAAAAAGGTGACGTCTGTGTGTACATGTTCAATGAAGTGTATTTGTGCATTAAGTGTGTGTTGTCAATATGGCAATATTTGAAAAATAAACCCCAAAAAACATCTTTAATCAAACAGTTTTGAATAATAAATTATATCAAGTAATCTCTGACAATTTAGTTTGTATGTGTATCCATGAATAATTTGTGATGAAAAATATGAACTTAAAGACCTATATTTTGACTATCCTCACCTCCTGAATCATACAGTCAGCTTCAGTTGTATAATTGTCATATATTTGTGTGTCTACACTACAATATTTGTATAAACAATTGCATAAAACTACTTTTCTGTATTATTTGTAATTTCAGTAATAAAATAATTATGTTGTGCCTGTCCCTACATTCCAGTCACTATAGACTCTTTATTATACATATAATATAATATAATATAATATAATATAATATAATATAATATAATATAATATAATATAATATAATATAATATAATATAATATAATATAATATAATATAATATAATATAATATAATATAATATAATTTTAGAATACATGTACATAAATCATAGTATAGTATAGCATAATTAATTTTCTCACAGTGTTCATTCATTCATTTTCTTTTCTGCTTAGTCCCTTTATTAATCTGGGGTCGCCACAGTGGAATGAACCACCAGCTTATCCAGCATGTGTTTTACGCAGCTCATGCCCTTCCAGCTGAAACCCATCACTGGGAAACATCCATACAGACTCATTCACACACAGACACTACGCACAACTTAGCTTATTCAATTCACCTATAGCTCATGTCTTTGGACTTGTGGGGGAAACCGGAGCACCCGGAGAAAACCCACGTGAACACGGGAAGAACATGCAAACCCCACACTGAAATGCCAACTGACCCAGCCAAGGCTCGAACCAGCGACCTTCTTGCTGTGAGGCGATTGTGCTACCCACTGCGCCACCGTGATGCCTTCTCACAGTGTATAATATATTATTATAATATTATAACTAGTATAATATAACATTTTAAATGATAAAACTATTATTTATGGGAATTGCAATAAAATTATATATATTATATAAAAATATAAAGTACTTTGTGACAGAATCATTACATATTTTGTTTAGTTGAAGTCAGAATTATTAGCCTCCCTGGATTATTAGCCCCCCTGTTTATTTTTTCCCCAAGTTCGGTTTAACAGTGAGAAGATTTTTCAACACATTTCTAAACATAACAGTTTTAATAACTCTTTTCTAATAACTGATTTATTTTATCTTTGCCATGATGACAGTAAATAATATTTGACTAGATATTTTTCAAGACACTTCTATACAGCTTAAAGTGACATTTAAAGGCTTAACTAGGTAATTAGGTTTACTAGGCAAGTTATTGTATAACGATGGTTTGTTCTGTAGAGTATCGAAAAAACTTTAGCTTTAAGGGGCTAATAATTTTGACCTTAAAATTAAAAACTGCTTTTATTCTAGCCAAAATAAAACAAATTATAATTTCTCTAGAAGAAAAAATATTATCAGACATACTGTGAAAATTTTCGTGCTCTGATAAACATCATTTGGGAAATATTTAAAAAAAGAAAACAAAAATTCAAAAGGGGGCTAATAATCCTGACTTCAACTGTATATAAAGTGTTTCGTGACAGAATGCTCAAAAATGACCATAAATTTATACACCAAATAAGGTACAGAACTCATTTAGGTCACTTCAAATGCCATATGATTGTGGTGAGTTTGTTGACTTTAATTGACCGCATGTCTTGATGGATTATTTCTCTCTCTCTCACCTGTGCGTTCACTCTTGCAGGTGAGTTCTGGTGTGTTGATGACACCATTAATCGCCGCTTGAGCCACTGCGTTTTGCTTCTTTAGCAGCTCAATGGTTTTCCTCAACTCATTCAGTTCAGAGTCCTAATATAAAAAAAGATCACAAACAATATATTCTCTATTAGACTATTACTGAATCCATGTCAGCAGCAAGGCATCTTCATAGCAATTCGTTCGGATGCATTTTATCAGGCTCCTATCTTTATGTTCAGTTATTCACTTCAAAGTCTATGTGAAAACAAAATTTACAATGTTTACAATTAATCCAAGCAAGTTAATAATGAAAGGTAATATTCAATCAAAACCATTTGCTTCTGCATTTGGAGTGGTGGTCCTTCTCTGTTGACGTCAGTTTAATGGCATCAGCCACAGTATTCTTAACTATGCCACTGTTCCTATTAATTTGCTACAAGAGATTTATGCACAAAAATAAATTCCCGCCCTACTCAATAATTAATCTAGAAAAAAAAAGTCTCTGCAACTTCTAGTTCATGCTGACTTTTAAGGCAATGAAAAAACCTGCTCATGGCCATAAAAGTGATTTAACTGAACCTACAAAAATATAGCCTTAGAAAAATGCTCATTTTAGAAGAAAATTCCATCTGAACTCTTTACATTTTATATAAATTACATTTTCTACAAAACCGCTGTGGTCCAGTCTAGTGAAATGTGTTTAGTCGGTTAATGAACAAGTGTTATAATAAATGCATGTGTAAGGGGCAGTTCACACAGAATGTGTTTTTCCTTTCAAATGTGCTATATTTCTATAGTTTTTTAATCTAAACATGTGCTTGATGTGTGACCGTAATGCTCACGTCTTGTGTGTTTTAAAGGACCATGCACATGAGCGGTGGGAAGTTAAAAGATCTTCAATTTTTACAGTGGTGGTCATCACTGTCAGTTCAAACGCAGTGGACTCATTCACACGAATGCGTTTTTGCTTCTAAAAATACAAGACACAGTGCTCAGGAATGGTTTGAAAAAAAGCACAACATAAAGCATGAGGATATCCAGACACTGAGCTCCTGTAAACAGAAACTTGCAGCAATTATACTGCCTCTGAGCTCTTCTGATTAGTCCACTGCTTTGGAACTGACAGTGATGAGCAGAACTGAATGTGAAAGTTGAAGATCTTTTAACTTGACACAGCGTCTAAAAAACTGTGCCGCTCATGTGCGTACACTTCAAAATATGCGAGACGTGAGCATAACAGTCAAACACGTCCATCAAGCCATGTTTACATTAGAAAAGTAGCGCATTGGAGAAAAAATGCGTTCTGTGTGAACTCAGAGTGATCATATTTACTTTTTGTTCTGCGGTCATAGTGAGGCTCTTGAGTCGGATGGTCATGTTGCCCAAACTCTGCTCAAATGCTGCCACCAGGTGGGCCTGAAAAGGACAGGACAACAGAGACTAGTTTAAACATGGAAAAACGATTCATTCAAATTGAAAATACCATTTCTTTTCCCTTTGCGTGTATGTGTCATAATCCACTATTCATAAAATACATGGACATTATGCAATCTGCCTTTAAGGAGGTTACATTTCTTTGCAAGGACACTGAGTGACAAATGCATTTTTCTTAAAACATGAACTGTGTGACCTGTATGTGAGAGGACGGCTTATTGAAAAGTTCTACTGAAGCATTGAAGCTTAAACTTACAAAATAACAACCTTTATCTTTAATCAAACACTTAGACGTGCAATCTAAACTCTGGCCCGTATCCCAGACCACCAAGCAGCAACAGAATGATATTTACAGTCTCAGTTCAATTCATGTTTCTCTCTGAATCTAATTTTCCTCGTATAAAAGTAACCCAGACCACCAAGCAGCAAAAAAGAATCATATTTACGGTTGCAGTTCAATTCATAGTTCTCTCTATACACCAAAAAAATGGTCACGCATATTAGTACAAGAATAAATTGATAACATAATAAAAGAAACTGTTTAAGGATCAGCCCTAAAATATTGTCATTTTAAATTTATGTTGTTTTTTTGTCATTTTAAACATGTGCTTTTTAATCATTTAAAAGACAATACAATTTATTATGATCACTTATAGTTTTCTATATGTTATTATAAAAATCATTACCATTTTACAGATACTTTGCCATTTCATTTTCCAAAAAAACTGAAAAATCTTTCTTTGTAAAACTTTTGCCTGAAACTTTTCTACCAAATTAATCTCACTTTACAATAAGAATCCATTACTTTATTCACCAACATTATTGTAGTTAAAATTTACTAAGATGAAAATATACTTTGTTTGCATTACAAGAGTTGACTTTACTTAAAAAAGTGAGTAAACCCATTGCATTACAAGAGTTGACTTGACTTTACTTAAAAAAGTGAGTAAACCAATTGCATTACAATAGTTGACGTTTCTTAAAAAAGTGAGTAAACTCATTGCCTTACAAGAGTTGATTTCACTTAAAAAAGTGAGTAAACTCATTGCCTTACAAGAGTTGATTTCACTTAAAAAAAGTGAGTAAACTCATTGCCTTACAAGAGTTGACTTTACTTAAAAAAGTGAGTAAACCCATTGCATTACAAGTGTTGACTTTACTTAAAAAAGTGAGTAAACTCATTGCCTTACAATAGTTGATTTCACTTAAAAAAGTGAGTAAACTCATTGCCTTACAATAGTTGATTTCACTTAAAAAAGTGAGTAAACTCATTGCCTTACAAGAGTTGACTTTACTTAAAAAAGTGAGTAAACCCATTGCATTACAAGAGTTGACTTTACTTAAAAAAGTGAGTAAACCCATTGCCTTACAATAGTTGATTTCACTCATAAAAATGAGTAAACTCATTGCCTTACAAGTGTTGACTTTACTTTAAAAATGAGTAAACTCGTTGCATTACAATAGTTGATTTAACTTAAAAAAGTGAGTAAACCCATTGCCTTACAAGAGTTGATTTCACTTAAAAAAGTGAGTAAACTCATTGCCTTACAAGAGTTGATTTCACTTAAAAAAAGTGAGTAAACTCATTGCCTTACAAGAGTTGACTTTACTTAAAAAAGTGAGTAAACCCATTGCATTACAAGTGTTGACTTTACTTAAAAAAGTGAGTAAACTCATTGCCTTACAATAGTTGATTTCACTTAAAAAAGTGAGTAAACTCATTGCCTTACAATAGTTGATTTCACTTAAAAAAGTGAGTAAACTCATTGCCTTACAAGAGTTGACTTTACTTAAAAAAGTGAGTAAACCCATTGCATTACAAGAGTTGACTTTACTTAAAAAAGTGAGTAAACCCATTGCCTTACAATAGTTGATTTCACTCATAAAAATGAGTAAACTCATTGCCTTACAAGTGTTGACTTTACTTTAAAAATGAGTAAACTCGTTGCATTACAATAGTTGATTTAACTTAAAAAAGTGAGTAAACCCATTGCCTTACAAGCGTTGATTTCACTTAAAAAAGTGAGTAAACTCATTGCCTTACAAGCGTTGATTTCACTTAAAAAAGTGAGTAAACTCATTGCCTTACAAGCGTTGATTTCACTTAAAAAAGTGAGTAAACCCATTGCCTTACAAGTGATGACTTTACTTTAAAAATGAGTAAACTCGTTGCATTACAAGAGTTGATTTCACTTAAAAAAGTGAGTAAACCCATTGCCTTACAAGCGTTGATTTCACTTAAAAAAGTGAGTAAACTCATTGCCTTACAAGCGTTGATTTCACTTAAAAAAGTGAGTAAACCCATTGCCTTACAAGCGTTGATTTCACTTAAAAAAAGTGAGTAAACTCATTGCCTTACAAGCGTTGATTTCACTTAAAAAAGTGAGTAAACTCATTGCCTTACAAGCGTTGATTTCACTTAAAAAAGTGAGTAAACTCATTGCCTTACAAGCGTTGATTTCACTTAAAAAAGTGAGTAAACTCATTGCCTTACAAGCGTTGATTTCACTTAAAAAAAGTGAGTAAACCCATTGCCTTACAAGCGTTGATTTCACTTAAAAAAGTGAGTAAACTCATTGCCTTACAAGCGTTGATTTCACTTAAAAAAGTGAGTAAACTCATTGCCTTACAAGCGCTGATTTCACTTAAAAAAGTGAGTAAACCCATTGCCTTACAAGCGTTGACTTTACTTTAAAAATGAGTAAACTCGTTGCATTACAAGAGTTGATTTCACTTAAAAAAGTGAGTAAACCCATTGCCTTACAAGCGTTGATTTCACTTAAAAAAGTGAGTAAACTCATTGCCTTACAAGAGTTGACTTTACTTAAAAAAAGTGAGTAAACTCATTGCCTTACAATAGTTGATTTCACTTCAAAAAGTGAGTAAACCCATTGCCTTACAAGTGTTGACTTTACTTTAAAAAGAGTGTAAACTCATTCCAATACAAAAGTTGACTTTACTTAATAAAGCGAGTAAACCCATTGCCTTACACAAATAACAAAAAGCAAAAATAAAGCAATTACACCTTTTAAACAATTGTATTTTAACAGCCTGTTTAACAAAAAAAGGCCTTATTGTAAAATATTCAAAGTATCTTAAACTGTGCTTACACATCAAATATTTTAATTGAACTTTTTGATTAACATGAACCAATTTGATTTAATCCTCGTAAGATATCTGAAAGAAAATATCAGCAACAAAGTAAAACTCTTCTAAAGTATATATACTACAAAAAACAGCTTCTTCAGGGTCATCGCCTCACCTCGCATCCAAGAGGCTCCTGCTGGCTGTCATTAGTCTCTGTAAAGCCTTTCAGTCTGTATTTTTCTTTGTGAAAGAGAGCGTGTTTCTCTGCGCACCCATGGGAAGGGTAGCGGTTCAAAGGGAGCCACACAAGAGGGCCGATCCCGTCAGAACAAACATCTCTACAGCTCCTCTGCTCTTCCATAGATAGCCGAGCTTCAGATAAGCACAACTACAGCATTATATTAAGACGAGAGGCTCCTCCTAACACTGATAACTGAGACAGACAAAGCAGAGAAGCCGCCTGAGGCCTTGACATGTTTTACTGACGTCTCAAGTGCTTATTGTTTTTTTCGTTTTAGATATTACTCACTCTTTAGTGACTGGAAAGCCAGAAAAAAAGGGTTCACTGCAATCACATACTTTTCTTAGGAGTTTTTGAACTGTTTTTAAATAATGTATTTTAATTACAATTTTAAATACATTTATTAATTAAAATCCATAAATAAGAAGCGTTTTCTAGACAAGTAAATACTGTTTTGTTTCTCAGAAATAAGTCAAAAATAAATTTAATTACCTTGATTTACAGAAACACCCAACATATTTATTTTATATAGCAAAAATGGTCACGCATATTAGAATTGTTTAATTACATAATAAAAGTCTATATTTAAGGATGAGCCGTAAAACAATGCACTCAAACAAATGACATTTGCTCTTATTTACATTTTAACTACTTAATTAAAATAAGCTGAAACAACACAATTCTTGAGGTTGTTTGGAGACAATTCAGTTGTTTTAGGTTCAATCTACTCAAATTTTGTAAAATCTAATAAGTTAACATAGTTCCTTCGTGTTGCCCCAATACAAATCAATTCTGAGGAACCCAGATTTTTTTGCATTGTATTTGTCATTTCAAATTTATATATATTTTTGACAGGTTTTAATAATTTAAAATTTGATACAATTTGTTATGATCAGTTGTAGTTTTATATATTGCAGAAGTATAGATCAGAACAAGTACTTTTTTTAGTTTTTAAACAAAACCTATATTTTTTCTTAAAACAAGCTAAATAATTTGCCAATGGGGTAAGCAAAATAATCTTATTTTTAACCAAAATAACCAAGTTTATTTTACTTACCCCATTGGCACATTATTTTACTTGTTTAAAGGAGAAAATAACAGAATTTTGACTTATTCCCAGCAGGCACACAATGCCATAAGACGTTGATATTAGGTTAGATTTAGGTTGTGATGTCGGGTGACCAACATTCAATGTGCGTTATCCAATAACGGCGTCAAATGACTTTGATATTTGGTTGATTTTAGGTTGCATTGGTAAGCGACCAAAATCCAACGTCAGGCCAACATCTTAAGACAACGTCATATGGACATCAAATAGTGACATTTATTCGTCAGGTATGGCAACCAAAACCCATTGTCTGATAGACGTCATAGTGGTAACATCCACCAGCGGTGTAAAGTAACAAATTAGAAATACTCAAATGACTTTACTTACCCTTGAGTACATTTTTAGTGCTATATCGGTACTTTTACTCCACTTTTTTAAGTCACTATTTAATTGTTTCTTGTCTATGGGGATTGGCTAAGTAGAAAAATCAGTTCTGTGATTCCTGTCCAATCAAATTGCACATAGAAAAGTAAATCGCATCATACTGAACAACATCAAGACATGGGCGCTTTATAAATGCAACAAACCATTAGGAGGCACTACAAGTGTCCAAAAAGATGTCCAAAATCAGGACACACAATGCCCCAGAGTCTGTTTAGACTGCACGTCACTGATGAGAAGATGAAGGATGTTTACTGTATGGTGTCTGAAATCGCTAAATAGTCTTAAAAAATAACTACATGCACTACAGGATGTTACGTTTACACACACACACACACACACACACACACACACACACACACTTGAGTACTTTTAAAAGGGCTACTTTTTACTCGTAGTTAAGTAATATTTACAAAAGATACTTTTACTCTACTTGCACTACATTTTTGGGCAAGTAATGGTACTTTCCTTTGAGTAGGATTTTTCAGTACTCTTTCCACCACTGACATCCACACAACGTCAAGCAGACATTGATATTTGGTTGTTTTTAGGTTACATTGGAAAGTGACCAAAATGCAACATTGGACACTGGCGTCAACCAGATTTTCATGTCATGTCATTTTCATCCGCTTATCCGGGGTCGGCTCGCGGGGGCAGCAGTCTTAGGAGAGAACTCCAGACTTCCCTCTCCCCAGACACTTCCTTTAGCTCCTCCGGGGGGATCCCGAGGCGTTCCCAGGCCAGCCGAGAGACATAGTCCCTCAAGCATGCCCAGGGTCTTCCCCGAGACCTCCTCTCGGTGGCACATGCCTGAAACACCTCCCTAGGTAGGCGTCGAGGACAGTTACAATGCCCGGTTACGATGCGGGCCCACCACCTACAGGGGGAGTCTTAAGGGGCCGGTGCATTGTGGAATGGTCGAAGGTTAGGACCACGACAACCTGATCTTCGGGCACAGAAACTGATTTTCATTTCCAAACAAAATGCAACGTCCCACAACTTTGGGGTACAACATCAATCTTACGTCATGTTGACGTCCTGTGCCTGCTGGGTTACTTCTGAAAACTAAATATGTTTTACTATACTTCTTGATTTAAGAACTTTTAGATATTTGGACTTTTTTTTAGTGTGTGTCTGAATATAAGCTAAGTAAAACAGCGTTCTGCAAACATATTACACACGCAGTTTAAATCAACCTCATTTAGCGCCTGTCAAAAATAGTCATTGTCAAGAAGTTGACAAGTTAATGGTGTTACGTCAGAAACTGTTATGCACACATGAAAATCTTTTTAGTGCACATTTGAAGTTCTCTTTTGTTAAGTAGCTCTGAAAATCATGTCTAGTTTGTTCTTACATGACAGGATTGCTTTGCCTTGGGCAGAAACAACTTGTCTTTGTGATTTACACATGCATTTATCTTAAGCAGGACTTGTCAAAAACACTGAATGCAGTCTGTGCTCCCCTTTTTCTTTAGTCATAAAACATACAATCAAACACAGTATGCTTTCTCTGGTGGAAATGACATGTATCTGTTCTGACTTGAGTTATTCTGTGTAGTCACGCATTATATAGAATTTTACAAATCTCCACAAATACAGAGAGTAATTTATTTTTCATGATTGCAGTATATTTTGTAAAGTAGCTTTATGTCTCATAATATGACTTGAAATTTATAGTTTCAACAAATACTATATCTCACAATTTGAATAAACTTCGTATAATTGTGGCTATTACTAAAAACTTTGACTATTTTTCATCAATGTAACTCAGATCATGACTTACACTCACCGGCCACTTTATGGCATAGATTCAACAAGGTACTGGAAAATTCCTCAGAGATTTTGGTCCATACTGACATGATAACATCACGCAATTGCTGCAGATTTGTCGCCTGTACATTCATGATGTGAATCTCCCGTTTCACCACATCCCAAAGGTGCTCTTTTGGATTGAGATCTGGTGACTGTAGAGGCCATTTGAGTACAGTAAACTCATTGTCATGTTCAAGAAACCAGTCTGAGATGATTCACGCTTTATGACAGAAAATATCCCCCACACCATTACACCACCACCAGCCTGAACCGTTGATACAAGGCAGGATGGATCCACACTTTCATGGTATTGATGCCAAATTCTGACCCTACCATCAGAATGATGCAGCAGAAATCGAGACTCATCAGACCAGGCAACGTTTTTCCAATCTTCTATTGTCCAATTTTGGTGAGCCTGTGTGAATTGTAGCCTCAGTTTCCTGTTCTTAGCTGACAGGAGTGGCACCCAGTGTGGCCTTCGGCTGCTGTAGCCCATCCGCCTCAAGGTTGGATGTGTTGTGTATTCAGAGATACTCGTCTGCATACCTCTGTTGTAACGAGTAGTTATTTGAGTTACTGTTGCCTTTCTATCAGCTGAAACCACTCTGGCCATTCTCCTCTGACCTCTGGCATCAACAAGGCATTTGCGCCCACAGAACTGCCGCTCACTGGATATTTTCTCTTTTTCGGACCATTCTCTGTAAACCCTAGAGATGGTTGTGCGTTAAAATCCCAGTAGATCACCAGTTTCTGAAATACTCTGACCAGCCCGTCTGGCACCAAGAACCATGTCACGTTCAAAGTCACTTAAATTACATTTCTTCCCCATTCTGATGCTCGGTTAGAACTGCAGCAAATTGTCTTGAGCATGTCTACATGATTAAAGGCATTGAGTTGATGCCATGTGATTGACTGATTAGAAATTTGTGTTAACAAGCAGTTGGACAGGTGTACCTAATAAAGTGGCCGGTGAGTGTAAATATTAGCGTTGTGACTTTTTTCTTGACTATTATGACATTTTTACCTCTGAATTGACATTATTGTTCTAAAATTAAAGTAAATCTGACATTTCTGATCTTTTGTTTTTCTTATAATCGACAAATTGTCACTATATCTCACAAATGTTATTTTATGTCACTGAAAATTGTGATTATTTTTCATCACTGTAACTCATATCTCACAGTATGGTATTTATATATCAGCATTGTTAATTTTTTAACCTTAAACTTTTTTAAGAGTTTTTTTTTCTAAAATTAAAATCTTATATCTGACATTTCTGATCATTTCATTTTGTTTCTTATCTTTGAGAATTTTTATTGTTTATACACATTTAGAGCTCAGAATTGTCACTATTTCTCACAACTGTTATTAAGTACAACTTTCTAACTCAATGTTGACGTCTCAGAACGGTAAAGAACAGTTTGTTCCTCACAAAATAAAAACGTTTCCACCTCAAAAAAGTGATCTTTGTATCTCTTACAGTATGACAGATACTATATCTCATTTTTCACAAAATTAATCTCACAGTTTGGCATTTCAGTGTGGAGTTTGCATGCTCTCCCCATGTTCACATGGGTTTCCTCCGGTTTCCCCCTACAGTCCAAAGACATGCGCTTTAGGTGAATTGAATAAACTAAAATGGCTGTAGTGGATGTGTGTGAAGGAGTTTGTATGGGTATTTCCCAATACTAGGCTGCAGCTGGAAGGGCATCCGCTATGTAAAACATATGCTGGATAAGTTGGCGGTTCATTCCGCTGTGGCGATCCCTAATAAATAAAGGGACTAAGCCGAAGGAAGGAACTTTTGTAAGACAATGAGTTTACTCACTTTTTAAGTAAAGCCAACTTTTTTAAGTTAATAAGTTTACTTACTTTTTTAAGTAAAGTCAACTTGTGTAAGCCAATGGTTTATTTACTTTTTTAAAGTAACTAATAATTTTTTACAGTGTAATCTCCTAAAACAAAACTAACTGAACAGGTTTATCTACACGGGTATGTACACGTTAAGCAAAGGGAAACTGTATTACAAACACACAATAGCCGATACAGTAGACGTAGCGCTTTTGTATGAACGCAATGACAACTGGAAACTCCGATGAGGTCATGATCGACGCTGACATTAATCAACTACTCGACCCACACAGGCGTCACTAGGATTACGATAACACCATTTAGATGACGCCTCAGGATGACAACTGACACCAGATCCTGAATTGGGAATAAATTATGCCCTATAGATATAATAAAAGAATGAATGCGTCCACCTACATTAGCACTGAGTTGCGTCGTCAAAGCGGAAACCTTTTCCTGGGAGGCGTCCAGCTCTCGCCTCAGCTTGCGGATCTGGAGGAGAGGGGTTGAGAAAGAAAAAAAAGGAAAAGTGCACATGAAAAGAAGAGGAAACACAAGGAAACCAGGTGTGTGTGTGGTGGAAAGGGAACTTTGTGATTTGGTATCAAAGAGAGGAAACGGTTTGCAGGTGTATGTACAGGATTGCACAGGTGGATGTAAAGATCACAGAGATGTGCGGCGAAATCAGATCCCACCACGAATCCGCCCTCAGTTTGTGTTCATAACAGGTCAATGGTGGTGAATAAACATGGTTCACAGGTATGTGTGGGGCCATATGAGTGTTGTTTTTGCGAAAAGAATAACCCAGTCCTCACCTCGGATTGTGATTTCTCCTCCGTCTGCGAAAATAGAAAGACACGGTAGTTACTAGAGGAGTATTTACACAGCTTTTCTTGTTTAGCTATTGAAAAATGAGCTTCTGTCTCTCCTGAGGGTATTAAATGTACACCGGGGACAGAAATACACACCTGAAAATGAAGGGCATGATTTCTCCCTAAAGCGCTAGAGAGGGATTTTTTGTGCTCTTTCTGTGATTTATGAGCTCAGCTGTATTGGAGAAGTGGGATTTGTTTGATTATCATTCTGATTGATTTGTTTGGAAGTCTGTAACCAGACAATGGGGATCATGTCGACATGCTTCTGTCTGTCTGTCTGTCTGTTGTGTTTGCATTTAGGCCGAGAATGAAAACAATTAAAGTGTTATTCATCAATATTTACTTTAATCCACTGTACATTAGAGTACATTATGTACATTTAGGTTTAATATTTAAATTATAATGATTATCATACATTTTTACCATGAATTAAAGAAAAAAACACAGGTCATTGAGGGTAACAGTTTGTGTTGAGAAAATTTTAGACCTATAATTATTTAATTTAGTTTTAATGAATACATTTTAAAAATTTTATATAAAATTTGACAGAAATGTCAGAAGTAGCTAACAGAATAATACTAAAATGTAATTTTACTTAAACACATAACTATAAATCTTAAAATTTACAGAAACTGTTTGGCGTTTTGAGGGTTTCCCCCTATAGTATAAGGAAATAATGATTCAAAATAATTTGCCATTTTTATTTTCACAAAATGTACCACATTAAAAAAATACTATAGTAATTTAGAGTAAATACTATAGTGTTTTTGAACCATACTGTAGTAAAGTGTTTTTATGATATATAATACAGTATTTACAATCCTACTCCTACTGTTTTGGAATGAATGCTTTAGCATATTCTAACATTATCTATAGTGAATTGACAAACTGTAATAAATACTGTAGTCTACTTTAGTTTTTACTACAGAAAAGTGTGGTGTGTTGTAGTATAATATACCCTATAGTTTATCCCCTATATAAAATACAGTATTGGGTCATTTGTCACTATGCAATACTATAGTTGTTGTGTTACCATAGCAACCACAGAATTACCACAACAGATTAATTCAAGTACTAAGTATAGTCAAAGAGCATAGAATCACCAAGAGGCGACACTCAAGTGCGATTTGGGAAACAGCCACTAGATGGCGCATTGGCCATTTTGGAATGAAAATAGAGCAACAGCATATTATAAGTCTGTAAAATAAACTATTAAAAGTGCTGATGATTGTTATAGTAAGTGTTGTATTGTCGTCTTTCAGGTTGTATCTCAGCTTTAATGCGCTTTTTAAATAAATAAATAAAAAACAAAGCAGCTGCTTGCCATCACGACAGCAATAAGATCCAATGGACAGCTGACCGCTTTCACTCCAAAATGGTGGATTACGGGGCAGTTGCAGGGCGTTGCTGTTGCAATGGAACGTTTTGGAAACTCTTTGGTATAGACAAAGACTATAGAATACACAAGACCTGTCACTCATATACTTTAGAATGGGGAAAAGTGTAACTGTCAATATGGCGATTGAAGGCCCGCCTTCTAGTACAGGAGCCAATCATCGATCCCTACATGGCGAATAAAGCACGCCTTCAAGTACAGGATCCAATCAGCAATCGCTATAGAATGACGGGGGAGGGGCTCAGACCAGACATGACTTTCTGCAGATTTTGTTTGATACAAACATTTAGAAATGAAACTAAATAGAAAGATGTTGTTTAATTGTATTGGTTATACGTAATGTCATGTTCGTGAAATGTAATCGTAAGCTTGGCAAGTAGTTTTGGAGAATTTGAAGTTTCCCCATTCAAACAGAATTCCTAAGCATACTGCCCGAGAGGCGTTTCAAAGATGGCCGCCGAGTGAAATGACTTGCCTTAAAGGGACTTTGGTTCAAAAACGCTATAGTATTTATTATAGTCCATTATAGTATACAGTCTAATATGCTTGTACTCAAGGTTATTTAAGTAAATGAAACTAAAATCAAGACTCAATCTACTGGTCAAAAATAATTTTAGTTAACTGAAGTAAAATAAAAAACATTATAAATTAAAAAACTAAAACTAAATGAAACTAAGAGCAGTTACTGAAAAACAAACTGAAATAAAATATTTTGCCAAAAATCGAATTGTTTTCTGCCAGTAGATGGCACTTTTACAGTCAAACATGTTTATACACAAAGTATTTTGAATATAAACATAAAATAAATTCTAACTCTTTTGTTTTCTTCAGCTGTCAAAATTGAAACCAGACATGTTTAGCTTTATATCGTGTTCTTTTATAAAGAAGTTTGTTTGATTTCTTCATATTTTTACCTTTATGCATTTATGCAAAAATTCTTTTATTTTCATTTATCCTTATTGTATTGCTTTAGTCGACACTGGACATGTCCTGTTAACTCTGCTAAACTATAATCACTAAAACTGAAACCAAATGTATAAAAACAAATTAGAAATGTGTTCTCAAAATAAAACCTAAACTAAAAATAACAACAAAATTAAATAAACTAAAATCAAAACTGAAATTTATTTTCATATTTTTAAAAAGGTACAATAAAAACTAATTTACACATGCACTTACTATATAAAATTTAAATTTTAAACAATTTAGTACAAGTTTAGGTACAGATTCAGCAGGTTTAAGAATATTTCAATTCAATTCAACTCAATTCAATTCATCTTAATTTCAATAGCGCTTTTTTACAATATATATTCTGTCAAACATCTTAACATAGATGAAGTTCTAGTAAATTAAAACTGCTTCATCCAGTTTTCACAGTTAAAGTTCAGTTTAGTTCAGTTCAGTGTTAACTTATAGCCGAGATTTGAAAAAATACTCAATGACAAATGAATGCTTTAGAAAATAATAGCATACTAGTTTTCTTTATGTGTCATGCAGCACACACACATATTGTAACAACACCCACCAGGTGCGTTACGACATCTCACTATAATGATTTTCTTCTGCCATTGACATATGATTGACAGCAAGACAGACAGTCACATTAAAAAGCATCATTGTCTGACTATCACAGCAATACATAACATTGCCCCATTGGCGTATTTCGCTTTAATTACATCTCGCTCTCTATAAATGTGTTCATACAGACTCAACACGATGATGACGCTGGAATTTAATCAATGCTCCTCTGATCATAAGCTCTTTGTTTACTTAGATTGCAGTGTCATTATATCTGGCTTTAGCTGAATGTTCAGTTCTCTGAGAACACAATGAATGTTTCAAAAGCAGCACAGAGTCTTGCTAAGTGTGTTTCTAAAAGACACTGTCTTTCTGCATGACAGCTGTCACCCACATACGCAAGCAAACACACCTTACAGCTTCCATTATCAGACAAAACACAGCCAAAGAGAACATCTGAAACTGTTGAATGAGAACTAATACAATTAAATACTGTATACACTCCAAAAATTAGGCTTGTTCAGATTACTTATTTAAAATGAACTGAAACAACACAATTTCTGAGTTTTTTGGGGGAGGGGACAACTTAATTATTTTATGTTCAATCCACTTAAATTTGAAAAAAATTAACTAAGTTAATTTAATTCCCTCGTGTGGTCAAAACTCAAATCAATCGTGTGGAACCCAGGATTTTCTACAGTGTGTAAGCATTTTAAGAAGCACACACACACACACCGGTACTTAAATTTAAAGGGATAGTTCACATAAAAATGAAAATTACCAAAATATGAAAATATCATTCTCCGTTATGTGGTTTCAAACCTTAATGAGTCTCCTATTGGATACAAAATAAGCTATTTTGAAAAATGCTGGTTGCTGGCACTCATTGACTTCAATATTAGGAGAAAAAATACTATGGAAGTCAATGGGTGCCATCTACTGTATCAGCATTTTTCAAAACATCTTCTTTTGTGTTCAATAGAAGAAACTAAAATATGTTTTGAACAAGTGATGAGTAAGTAAATTATGACAGAAATTATTTTGGGTGAACTATACTTCACATACAGTAAATCACATACAGTAAATAGTTCTACATTATAAATATATGTATCTGCAAGCTCCTACCGTGTATCCCCAAGAAGAACCGGCTCTCCCCATAGAGAGAGTCGCCATCATCATGATTTTCCACTATTCTGCTTCTTTCTAAATAAACTCCTAAAGAAAATAAGCTACAGCCTGCACTGTTCCATCTGATCTGCAGACTATACATGTGTGTGTGCTGGAGGGAGTGTGTTGTTCAATCAGCTCTGCAGGTGAGTGGAGCCTCCCACCTGGAGGAGTGGCAGACTGATTGTATTCTGGAGAACCACTGGCTGAGGCTTACTGTGCACTGCAACACTCACACTAACAATAAAGCATTATAATGAAGATCTGTCTGTCTATCTATCTATCTATCTATCTATCTATCTATCTATCTATCTATCTATCTATCTGTCTGTCTGTCTGTCTGTCTGTCTGTCTGTCTGTCTGTCTGTCTGTCTGTCTGTCTGTCTGTCTGTCGTTCTGTCCATCTATCTATCTGTCCCGTCTGTCTGTCTGTCTGTCTATCCGTCCGTCCGTCCTTCCGTCCGTCCATCTGTCTGTCTCCTTGTCTGCCTATCTATTGCTCTGTCTGTCTGACTGACTGTCTGTCTGTCTGTCTGTCTATCTGTCCATCCGTCCGCCTGTCCATCTGTCTGTCTATCTATCTCTCGTTCTGTCTGTCTGTCTGTCTGTCCATCTGTCTATCTACCTGTCTGTCTGTCTATCTAACGTCCGTCCGTCCGTCTGTCCGTCCAGCCATCTGTCTGTCTGTATATCTATCTGTCCATCTGTATATCTATCTGTCTGTGTGTCTCTCTATCTATCCGTCCATCCGTCTGTCCTTCCATCTGTCTCCTTGCCTTTCTATCTATTGCTCTGTCTGTCTGCCTGTCTGTCTGTCCGTCTGCCTGTCTGTCTATCTGTCCATCTGTTCATCTGTCCGCCTGTTCATCTGTCTGTCTATCTCTCTATTGTTCTGTCTGTCTGTCTGTCTGTCTGTCTGTCTGTCTGTCTGTCCGTCCATCCATCCGTCTATCCATCTGTCCTGTCTGTCTGTCTATCTATCTATCTAGAGCCCTATGTCTCCATCCATGTCCAACCATCTATGTTTTTGGCTCCCTCCATTCATCCATGTACATTTCTACAGTTTGGTGTTGTTTATTGATGTTTATGTTTACTAAGAGTATGTATGAACCAAAGAACCCACTTCGGGTTGAAAACTTACCGTTGAATAGACGGATGAGGTGCTGGACACCAGTGATAGAGATGACCCATGAACTAAAAAGGAAAAACACACAGAAGTGTTAGAATTGCAGACATTAAGACTGACTTTAGCAGAAACTTTTTCAAAATTGACTTTGTTTGATAGTTGCCAGGCAACCAAACAACACCCCAGGTCAAAAAGTATTATAGGCATCATATATCATGCAGCAGAAAGATGAACTCTTGAAGGAATCTACAAATATTAAAACACACAGAACAGATTACATCCAGATTGAATGACACATGCTTGTTTTTCAGAGCACCTAAACGCAGCGTTAATCTACACAGAAAAACACATGCAGATAAAAGCATCAACCCACACATACAGTTTCTACCAGCTAAACCTTTAATTAAACTTTCACCTGCCCCGACAAGATGTGACTCATCAGAGGTAATAAGAGCATCAGTCAGAGACGGCAATGCCGATCATGACTGTGAGTTCAGGGTGTGACTTCAAATCATTTCCCAAACAAATCACAGACACCAGAACAACCACAGTCCACCCACGAGCCGCTTGGCTTTTCCTGATGATGCCATATCAGCCCCGAGGAAAAGCCAAATGGCTGCCTGGGTGTGATGTGGAAAGGGTTAGAGATGTGAAAATCAAAGACCAGCGATGCTTATGAACCAGACTGAGGACCACCCAGAAAACCAAAACAACTTCTCTGTGTTGGGAGAGTGGTGTGTGTGTGTGTGTGTGTGTGTGAGAGAGAGAGAGAGAGAGAGAGAGAGAGAGAGAGAGAGAGAGAGAGAGAGAGAGAGAGAGAGAGAGAGAGAGAGAGAGAGAGAGAGAGAGAGAGAGAGAAGAACAGATTGTATGATTTGGGGAAGGAGGAATTCTTCATAGCCTGTTTAGTAAAAAATATTATTATATACCTACTCACATGATACCATGATGTGAGTGTACTTTGAAATAAATGATAAATAAAGTTACGGAATGGAGGAAAATATACAAATGACTGATAGAGGGATTAATGGATGGATAGATAGATAAAGGATGGATCGATAAATGAGTAAGTGGATGAATGGAGGGACAGATATGAATATGAACAGATGGATGGATGGACAAGTAAACCACAAATGGAGAGGAAAAGTAGGTTATATATGGAAGAATAGATTGGATAGATGAATGTATGGATGGATGGATGGGTGGATGGATGGATGGGTGGATGGATGGATAATTAACCAGATTATAAGTATGAATGGCTGTATAGATAGATAGATAGATAGATAGATAGATAGATAGATAGATAGATAGATAGATAGATAGATAGATAGATAGATAGATAGATAGATAGATAGATAGATAGATAGATAGATAGATAGATAGATAGATAGATAGATAGATAGATAGATAGATAGATAGATAGAAAGACAAACGAATGAATGTATGGATGGATGGATGGAAGGATAGATGGTTGGATGGATGGATGGATGGATAGATGGATGGATGGATGGATGGATGGACGGACAAGTAAACAACAAATGGAGAGGAAAAGTAGGTTATATATGGATTAATAGATTGGATAGATGGATGGATGGATGGATTGATGGATGGATGGGTGGATGAATAATTAAATGGATTATAAGTATGAATGGCTGTATGGACAGACAGACAGACAGACAGACAGACAGACAGACAGATAGACAGATAGACAGATAGATAGATAGATAGATAGATAGATAGATAGATAGATAGATAGATAGATAGATAGATAGATAGATAGATAGATAGATAGATAGATAGATAGATAGATAGATAGATAGATAGATAGATAGATAGCCACAAGCTGAGGATGTGAAATGTATCCTCTTCACTTCCTGTGTACAGATCACATCCTCTCTTAAAGCTGTTCCCATAATCCCTCAAGGGCTTTGATAGAGCTCATGTTTCACAGTCACAGGGTTCAGTGGCACACATACAGTATCATATTTGGATTCTGAAGAGAATGAACACAGCTATAAACCTGTATTTGGTTTCAAATGTCACAAAAGGCACAGTTTGGTAATACTGGGTTACTGTGTCACCTTTACACTCTTTTACACAGGCCAGTTTACAGCTTAACTCTTTTAGGCTGCTTTGTCAAACACCTTCCTGTTGTTAGTGAAGAGACTCACTACAGGTAAAAACGACTTTATGTGACAAAACGCTTTATGTACACAATGATCATTCAAATGTCTGTCACTGCAAGTGTTCAGAGAGACGAGAGCAGAGATTGTTGGTTTAGTGAAATGTGTGAATAGACTGAGGACGGACAGACAGGCTTATGCTGGATTGACGTGTCTGTGAGTTGTATTTCAGCACAGTTCAAGCTGACGCAAGATGCTGCAAATATTTACAGCATTATTAAAAACCATTACTATTCTTATAGGTAGCGCTCAAAATCAATCAGTTATCAGGAGGAATACAGTCAAAATGCAGACATGATGATTGTTAATGCAACTAAAGGGATAGATCACCCCAAAGTTACAATTCTGTCATCATTTACTCATTCTTGAACACAAAGGAAGATCATTTGAAAAATGCTGGTAGTTAGCTCCTATTGACTTAAATAGTTTTTTCCTTACTATGGAAGTTGATTGGTCTCATCAACCAGCATTCTTTACCAGAAATTGCTAAAACACTTATTTCAGTGTACTTCCAACTGAAACTTAATTAGTAGGGGGTGTGCTTTCTTTTGTACATCATTCTCTCATAGCAACTAATATTGATATCCAGTTGCTATGGATGGTTGATGTTGACAGAAGGACTGCCACCCCAAACATAGAAGAAGTTTAGCAGAAAAAAAAACATTTTTAAGTGAACTAACTTGCAAGAATTAATTATTCACCAGCAAACTAATCATAAATTTTGATTTCATGCAGACTTTAAATATCTTCCTTTGTATACACACACACACACACACACACATATATATATATATATATATATATATTTTTTTTTACAATCCTATTTGCTGAAATCATGCTGAAAAAACCTCAACGATTGTGTTATCAAAAGGAAAAAAATGTGTGAGACTGATAATGGCAACAAAAAAAGAGAACAACATCAGATTTACTGTCCTGCCCATACACTCTGCATTAAAAATGCCTCCCACAAGCAGTTTTTTGGGTTTTTTTGTAATTCGATGCAAAGATGATGGTCTCTATTTTAACGATCGTCTAGGCGCAAAGTCTGAATGTCTGAATCCACTTTTGCTATTTTAAGGACGGAAAAATACGCTCTGTGCCGTGGTGCATGGTCTAACAGGGTTGAGCTTAGTCTCTTAATGAGTTCTGGGTGTGTTTTGAGAATAAACCAATCAGAGTCTCATCTCCAATTCCCTTTGAAGAGTCAGTTGCGTTGCTCCATGTCACATTTGCTATTTACATAGCAACTTTGTAAGTGGAAAACTGAATGCTTCACTAGCAAGAAAAAAGTTAAACCAGTTAAAATTCAGCTCCAACCCTCATCAAACACACCTGAACCAATCAATTAGAACCCACACAGCACTTGATAATTACAGGCAGGTGTGTTTGGTGAAGGTTGCATCTGAAATCTGCAGGAAGGTAGATCTCCAGGAACAGGGTTGAGCACCCTTGAGTTAAACAGACCATCTGCAGCACGAGGATAAAGAATGATCCTCCTTCAATCTGCCTTTACTTTCACTTCTTCTCTTTCGCGGATAAGAAAACATTGCTGTACGTTCTCCACTGAAGACATCCATTAGCCTACATAATTACCTTCGTTTGTTAAGGGCAAAGATTTGTTTCAAAACTATTTTTAAATTCAGTTCTAATTTCCAGCAAACGAATAAATGAACGATAATAATGAAGTGTGGTCAAAAAGAGCTATATCCAAACACACATGCTATGCCCCATATGGTTCAAAGCCTGACAGGTGGACAAATCTAAGCTTGTTTTTATAAAACTAATATAAATATGCATATAATAAATATTACTTATGATAATAATAACATTATGACAATACGTGAATAAACTGAAAAAAGCCCCCTAGATGAAGGCATGGAGGTGTTTATATTTAAGTAGAAAATAATAATTTTTGTAACATTTTAATATTTTCATTTGTTTTTCATTTGTAAAGATATGTGCGTATTGCTCTACATCCTGTGTGTTTTAATCAATGTTTAATTGAGGCGCACAACTGATGCGCTCTGTGCTGGACTTTAGATGCAAAGTCTATTTTTGTTCCTCAAAATAGCAACGCATAATGAAAATTAGGGTTGCGTTGGTCTAAAACTAGCAACACGTGGTGGAAACACATCTTGTGCCCTATTGCGCCGGGTGTATGATAGCGCCCGGCGTAATACATACGCAAATATATAAATATACATATTTTAAAAAAAATCTAAATATTAAAAACTTTGAACCATTTAAGAAGCTGATGACTGTTAAATGCATGATAAGTCTTGTGAAAGGTTTCCATATTTAGAAAGTGGAGAAGATCATATTTGGATCTTCTATCTCCTGCATTTATTTCCTCACCCTCCTCAAAGCCATCCCTGAAGGAGCCAGAGCGGCTCATGGTGCGGGTCTTCTCATCCAGAGACATGCAGGAGTTGCGTAGACGAGAGTCAGCATGGCTATCCAGCGGGTTGTCCTGACTGGTCAAGCTGTTGTTGCGCAGGCTGGCCAGGTTAATCTGAGCACCTGTTGTGGGGCTTCCTGTAAATAACACAAACATACATTCAAATCTATACAACAAGACAAATAATATGTAAAAAATAATAATTATAGAAGACAATTTCTACCACAGAATACAAAAATAAAAAAGCAATTGCGATTTCTTAAAGGAGCAGTATATGTAGGATTCCTGTTCAAATTCAAAATATTGTATTTTTTTTTCTGCAACGCACATGCAGGTTGCCAGATTGATGACACCAATAGGAGTGAGCATGCCTGAAGATTGAGCCTTACACTGTAAGCTGCTCTGCTAATGCTTACTCCTGCAATATTTATATTATTTGCTAAATAAAAATCATCTCTGAACTCTGAACCTGTCTCTCATTTCAGAGGTTTCCACAGTCTTGCGTTGATATACATTGATGCAGCCTTCATAACTAAAATAAAACATGTAATGTTTTCCACCAAGGCAACACGGGGTGCTGAAATATAATTGGGTAAAACTGACAGTGGGCCGGTTATAGAGACCAAAACAAAGGGAGACATTCCGACATGAAACGCACAATTTCAAAGCAGAACATCTGACTTCAGCATTATTTTTCAGATAAGCAAAAGTTCACTTAGCATGGTTCTCAAATATCTGTAAACATATTCTGGTATGTTTATGCTTTAGAAAAGTCAAAAACTTACATAGAGCACCTTTAATCTCACAGTTCTGGCTCAGAACTTTTAGTTTTATATCATGCAATTTTTATAATCATTGCATTATATTTTTTATTTAATATAAACTTAACATTTTTGCTTCCTTTTAGAACTGCAAATTTATTTCTCACAATAACAATAAACAAAACATTTCTATCTTAACTTATTTTTCAGAATTACAAGATATAAAGTTGTGTGCAGTTGTGTGTTTACCGATTTAAATTGTAAGAGATAAAACCTGAATTGCAAAAAGAATTGCTACCTACCTACCTATCATCCATCCATCCATCCATCCATCCATCCATCCATCCATCCATCCATCCATCCATCCATCCATCCATCCATCCATCCATCCATCCATCCATCCATCCATCCATCCATCCATCCATCCATCCATCCATCCATCCATCTATCTATCTATCTATCTATCTATCTATCTATCTATCTATCTATCTATCTATCTATCTATCTATCTATCTATCTATCTATCTATCTATCTATCTATCTATCTATCTACCTACCTACTGTACCTACCTATCCATAAACCTGAAAACGCTCAACCATCTTGGTCGGAAATGTATGTAAAAATGTTATTATATCTTCATGAAATATGAGTTTTACCAAGCTGAGCAAAGTTAAAGCGTGTGCCAGATGGTGACGTCAGGCTGGAGCCGGTGGAGAAAGGAGAGTTGCTGGCTGAGTCCTGCAATCCACCAGCCGAATGTGAGCGCAGCCAATCACGAGCCTCCTCTTGACGCAGCTGTGGTGAGGGGGCGTACCTGCAACAACAGCACAACCCAATCAGCATTCAAACATCACTAACGATATTCTAATTACTAATACTTTTCAATATTATAGTCATTTAAATGATATATTATGCCACATTTCTACTAAAAGTCTAGTACTTATATTCAGAAAGAATACATTACTCTTATAATGTTTTAAAATATGTTTATTTCAAGTCTGAACTCCAAATTAAATGTAAAAATCCTGAAAAAATAGGTTTGTTTCAATAATAATATTAAATTGCTTCGTGTCTACTCCAACTTATTAAGTAAAATCATCAAATATATAGTAAAATTTCACAACAATACAGTCTTTAATGCATTTGTTTTATTATTATTATTATTATTACTATTATTATTATTATTATCCTTGGTGGATACAAGTTTTTTTTCATGTCTTAAAGATCCCTAGTTTAGGGTTTCAATCTAAAATACCCCACTAACATTTAGCATTGAAATTAGAAATAAAAGTTTGTCTGTACAGTAAGTTGAAAGAAAAACATCAATTTACAAAAGTTGTTAATTAACATAAAATACTCTGTACAAAAAGTAACAAGTGCCATGCGCTCACACCAAAACTGCAACACAAAACAGTGCTTAAAAATAAAACAGTAGCCATATTGCATATTAAAACATGAAAAGCATGTATAAAGGTGAGAGAAAGACAAAACTGAAAGAAGTGCCAGTGCAGTCAGAAAGATGTGTGTACTCCCATAATGCACCTGTACGTGTTTTGATCACTGAGAGACGGATAAAAAAAGAAATAGTGAGGGAGGAGAAGAACATGTAGAGCTTGCTCAATCATAAAGGGTTGGTTTTCCAGACACATAATAGAGTTTAATTTTATTATAATTGCACTATTAAAGGGGATTATTCTTTGATCTGTTCTTTGATTAATTTAGAGTTTAAAAATAAAGCTGAATGTACTGTTAAAGTAATTAAAATAATAATAAAAAATTATTTGTAGTCAAAAGTTGTGGATGTTGTCACTAGATGTCGCTTTAGCAAAAAGTGCATTTATGACAAAAAATTGAACTCATGGACATTATTTAATTCTGATTTTTTATATAAAAAAAAGATTTGCCTCTACAAATAGTCTTCATTTTTTCTCTGTTATTCCAGCAGTGAAAACATGCAAACTTTACATATGCTCTATTTATTGTTCTTTAAGCGTTCACTATTATATCCTAGAATAGATTATCTCAAATCTATATGGTCACAAAAGAGCTATATTTAAAAAAATATTAAAAAAATGGTTCTTTAAATTATAAATAATTTAATTATATATATATATATATATATATATATATATATATATATATATATATATATATATATATATATATATATATATATATGTATCTATACATACATATATATATATGTATCTATATATCTATACATACATATATATATATATATATATATATATATATATATATATATATATATACATATATACACATATATATACATATATAATGTGACCCTGGAGCCAGAAGCGGACTTAGTGATTTGGGGGCACTAAACAATTCCAGGTATGGGGCCCAAACATTGAAACTCAAAACATTCCCTTTCTGTATAGATCTCTCATAGATATAGATTTTCTCTATGGATTCTCTGTAGATTCTTTTTTTGTTGTTGTTGTTGTTGTAATAAATAAACTGCATGTTAAGTGGAATTATTATTTTCTTAATGTAAAATTAAATACAATAAATAAATAAATTTAAAAAAAAACAAGTTCACAAAGTATGTACAGTTAATTAGCCGTATTTGTGGTTAGATTTTAATATTTGCAAAATGGAAGGAACGTTCCACTATTCATGGGGCCCCCAGTAAGAAGTAAGGCAACATATGATAGAAAATGTATTTTAAAACTATATTATTAATATAGGCTTATTGGCATTAATCAGGGCCATATTTGTTGTTAGATTTTAATATTTTGGTTAGATTTTAATGTTTGCATATACAGTAGGAACGATCCACTATTCATGGGGGCCTCCAGTTTTGAAAAGAAGTAATAACATTAAAATCTTAATGGTTATGAACAGATTTAACAACAGAGAAAATTTATAATAGAACTATACTATTAATATAGGCTTATTGGCATTAATCAGTGCCATATTTGTGGTTACATTTTAATATTTTGGTTAGATTTTAATATTTGCAAATGCAGTATGGAAGGAACGTTTCACTATTCATGGGGGCCCCCCAGTTTAAAAAAAAAAAGTGATAACATTAAAATCTTAATGGCTATAGACAGATTTTACAATATATGATAGAACATTTTTTAAAGAACTATATTATTAATATAGGCTTATTGGCATTGATCATGGCCCCCTAATTCCCCATTAAAAAATGGAGGTTTATACATCACAAGAAAGCTAAATAAAAAAAATTCTATTGATGTATTTTGTTATAGCAAGGGATAATATTTGGTTGAGACAACTATTTAAAAATCTGGAATCTTAGGGTTCAAATAAATCCAAACACTTAAAGTTATTGTAATGAAATGTGCTTAGCAATGCACATTTATAATTCACAATTGTGTTTTGATATATTTCCAGCAAAGAGCCTACAAAATATCACCATGGAATATGGTATTTACTTAAAATGCTAATACATTTTGACGATAAAGTTAAAACTATATATATATATATATATATAATAAATATAATACAAAGAAAATATCAACAGAAAATGAGAAATATTACAATAATAATAATAATTTTTCACAACATTACTAAAATAATGTAAAATAACTAAAATAAATAACTAAAATACATTTATTTTACAGTAAAAGAAGAGAAAGCTGCTAAAAACATTACAATACTTTATATTCGCTGCTTTTAGGAGTTCACCAGTACATAGATGGCCAAACTATGAGAGGCAGATTTTTAAGTGCATGGGGTCTTTAAAATTATAAACTTGAGCAAACACAAAGACTCAAAGCCATGTCAGGAGTAAAAAAATAAAAATAAAAAGCAGTTTATGTGGAGCCAAAAGCTACAGGACATTTTACCTGTCTTGTTTCCTTGGCAAAGTGTTACGGTTGAATTTAGGACTGTTAGAGGGAGAGGAGAGGGGACTGGGGAAATGTGGAGGGGGACACAGGAAAAGCATCGGATCAATACAAAATTAAAGACACCCCAAACTAAAGAATCCTGTTCCTTAAGCAAATGTATTGAGTGACTCAAAGCATTGTGATAGAATGATTGCTTCATTTCATTTTGTGAACTTTATTCATTAATTGGGATTGTCAATGAACACAGAATGATGTAACATAAACCGAATGAAAATCTGAATTTTTTTTATTAGTTTTTTCTTTTATATAATGAAAACACTGAACTAAAGCTCCCAGTCCTCTTAAAATCCACATATTTTCCTTTATTGAAACTTAGGGATTCACATAATTTCTTAAATAATTCAGTTACCGTTTCACACATTTACAGTTGAAGTCAGAACTATTAGCTCTCCTGAATTATTAGCCCGCCTGTATATTTTTTCTCCAATTTCTGTTGAATGGAAAGAATTTTTATAAACACAATTCTAAATATAATAGTTTTAATAACTCATTTCTAATGACTGATTACTTTTACCTTTGCCATGATGACAGTATATACATAATATTTCACTATATATTTTTCAAGATACTAGTATTCAGCTTAAAGTGACATTTAAAGGCTTAACTAGGTTAATTAGGTAAGTTAGGGTAATAAGGCAAGTCATTGTATAACGATGGTTTGTTCTGTAGACAAGCAAAAAAATATTGCTTAAGAGGGCTAACAATTTTGACCTTAAAAAATGGTTAAAAGAAAGAAACTGCTTTTATTCTAGCCGAAATAAAACAAATAAGACTTTCTCCAGAAGAAAACATATTACAGGAAATACTGTGAAAAATTCCTTGCTCTGTTAAACATCATTTGGGAAAAGTAAAAAAAAAAAAAAAAAAAAAAAAAAAAAAAAATCACAGGATGGCTAATAAATTTGACTTCAACTATATACTTTCAAGGATAGTTACCAGCTATGCTGTAAAGATACATTAATTTAATAGCTTTCATTTAAGATTATTTTATTTCTAACGGGCACTCCTGTTCCTCCATATAAAACAGTGAGCATTCAAAATGCTGAGAAGCAAGTTTATTACCTGCTGAAGTGACATCAAACCAATCACCTGTGCGATGTAGTTGACTTAGAAGCAGATAAGGCCTGACCCATCAGTTTCAGAAGTTCCATAACAGAACTTTGTATATTACATATTTTCTCATGTAAAAATGTAATCAATGTATCTTTAATATAAACTTCATAACCATTTAGGAGACTTTTCCCCACATACAGGGGTTGTTAAATGTGACCAGAAAGAATCATAAACCGATTCAAAATCTAATTCAGATAAAAAGTGATTATTAGAACTTTATGTTTTTCTCAGACTCACCTCTCTGACATGCCAGTCTTGGCACTGCCCGTTCGCATAAGTGCCGGGTGGACATCATCACGGTGATGCCCGCTGCCCACAGACATGTCGATGGACTCGCTGCTGGTGTGCATGCTGCTGACGGACGGGTACCCGAGGGCCGAGGAGCTGCTGATGGTGGTCCCCCAGGTCCCGGTGCCCGTAGAATACACAGAACCAGGACTCGATGCCTGTTCGCTGCCCCCTATGCTGGCACCTCGACCCCCATACAGAGGACTGCTGCCGCCGCTGCCTGGGACAGTAGAGGGGGAGTCCAGGGGCCCGCCGGAGGACTGGGTATGACCGAGGGTGGCGTGAGGGTTGGAAATGACCACTGAGTTTTTCATGCTCTCTGCGGTGGTGACTGGGGCTTGCTTGGCAGCTTTGCCTCCAAAAAGTCTGAGATGAAGGAAGAGAAGTGGAAATTATGTTTAAAAATGAACTGAAAGAACAACAAGCTTAGACTGTCATGGTTGTAGGTGTGTTCGCACTTTTAGTATTGTCTGTGTTGTTGTCACGTGGTTATGTTTTGCTTACCTCCACGTGCATTGTGGCATGTCAGTGTTTTTGTGGTCACATGGTTTATTGCTCTGCCGATTAGCTGCGGCTAATTACCACGGCTATACCCAAGTGGTGGTCCTTTGTTTCATTGTCAGTTCGTTATTATTTGTTCACGTTTCTCTGTGTCTTGTCATGACTCTGGTGGGCTATCTCTGGATTACCTGGTCTGTTTGCCTGGTTTCGGCTGACTTCTGGACACTATCAGCTCACGTCTCTGCCATGTCTTTAGCTCACACATATTTACACTGTTTGGAATCTATTGCACTATTACCTCTGATCAATAAAGAGACACCTGTGTCCTGGATTCATCTCTGTTGCATTATTATTATTTTTGTGAGCATGACATAGAAAGCGTAATTGAAATATTAAGAATGAAATGTTACATCAAATGACTTATAGAAGTGATTCAATAAGTTGACTTATTCTTCTAGTTATTCTCCTATGTAATAAGTTGTATTATATAGTTGAAGTCAAAACTATTAGCCTTCCTGTGAAATTTGCAATTCTTTTTCGAACATTTCCCAAGCGCTGTTTAACGGAGAGAAGATTTATAAACACATCTTTATTTTTTTTTCAATAACCAATTTCTTTAGTCTTTGTCATGATGACAGTACATAATATTTTACTAGTTATTTTGCAAGATATTCAAGTTCAATTTAAAGGCTTAACTAGGTTAATTAGGCAAGCCATTGGACAACGGTGGTTTGTTCTGTAGCCAATGAAAAATATATAATTCTTAAGGGGGTTTATAATATTGCCCTTAGCATTTTTTATTATTTTTTTTTAAACATATTTAAAATACCATTTTTATAAATAACTTTTAAATAGTTTTTAGAAATGTTTTTGATACATAAGATATATATATATATATATATATATATATATATATATATATATATATATATATATATATATATATATATATATATTATTTGCACCATAAGGAAATTAGCATATTCCAGTATGCTTAAAATAATTTTTCCTAAAGCCTGAATTAAAAACAGTTGCAAATAAATACAACGGAGAAGTGAGTTTATCTATAGCCTTAAATGTAAAAAACAAGAAAAACTAAACAATGTGCCTCGATCTTTTTTTTCGCTAAATCGTTTTACAGAAAGTCTTTTTTTTTCTCAATAAACATCGTTGCAGACTTGTCTCTAGAATAATCTCCTTTGGTTTCTAGATGACATGATGTTTCCTTCTAAAGTAGATTAACAATTTTATAATCTTTTATAAGTATTTAGAATCTAAAAAAACTATATTCTAGAGATCTAGATCCCCATTAAACAAACTTCACCCAGTGAACTGAGATGTTCAGAAGAACATGATAATTACAGACAGGTGTTTATGATCAGGGCTGGAACTGAACTCTGCAGGTTGGTAAATCTCCAGGAACAGGATTGTGCAAACCTGACTTGAGGGTTAAGAAAATCCCTAAATATTAGTACAAAAAGACTTCTCTCAATTTTAATTGTATGTCAACATGTGAAGCTCAAAAGAAAAACATGGGTTTATCCTTAAAAACAGTGGGAAAAGATTAAACACACTTTGCTCATCAATAAAAAGAGTGTCTCCGAGGGAATGGCGAGCCACCCTGGAGAGTCGTGATCCATGACCGCCATAAAGCAGGTTATGTAAACAGCTTCAGAAAGAGCCTAATCATGGTGCTGGAGGAGGTTACAAAAACTCATTCCTTCTTTCACATGTTTGGCTATTCAAGAGGGGCCTGCCATGATGAATACAGCCATTAATTGAGGAAGCGTCACTGGAAACACTGATTTATGAGGGTGAAATTCTGTGTGTGGTAAGATTTTTGCTGTTTGTTCAACGTGTTAAGAACACAAATCTTTGAAAATGTGTGACAATTTGTTTATATACAGTAATGTTAAATCCATTAAACTTGTAGCAGATAAAATAAAATAAAATAAAATAAAGGGCGACACGGTGACTCAGTGGCTAGCACTGTGGCCTCACAGCAAGAAGGTTGCTGGTTCGAGTCCCGGCTGGACCAGTTGGCATTTCTGTGTGGAGTTTGCATGTTTGCCCCGGGTTTGCGTGGGTTTCCTCCGGGTGCTCCGGTTCCCCCCACAGTCCAAAGACATGCACTATAGGTGAATTGAATAAACTAAATTGGATGTAGTTCATGTGTGTGAATGAGTGTGTGTGGATGTTTCCCAGTACTGGGTTGCAGCTGGAAGGGCATCCGCTGTGTAAAACATAAGCTGGATAAGTTGGCGGTTCATTCTGCTGTGGCGACCCCTGATCGATAAAGGGACTAAGCCGAAGGAAAATGAACGAAAGTAAAAATAAAATAAATAATTTTGTGTTGGGACAATTTTTTTATAGCTAACTGGCTAGTGGATGTGTAGTTCAAAGCAGGCTTTGTGTGGGGTATTAAGAGGGAACATGTCAACAATAAAAGTAATCTTAGGTGTTTTAGGTAATCTTTTTAGTTTGGAGATTTAGAAGAGTTTCATTTGAGGTTTTGATTTTTGAGGTTAACTCTGTGCTGAAGTGTAACGCTAACGCTTAGGGTATTGGTGGCTTCATTAACAACACCATTTGTTTTTTCATTCAATGAGCAAAAACTGATCAAATAGCAGTTATACAATGTCTTTATTTGCTTAATACATGTCACACTCTTATTCGTGAAATTAAGTATTTGCATAAGTAGACTTTACACACAAAGTCAATGGAAAATACACTGTAAAAAATATCCGTGAAAATTTCCATATTTTGTGATTCATAGGTGTTTACCATTTATTTATTGTAATGAATTGCATTATGGCACTTTGATCAGTTCTGATGTTGAAAATTCAACTCTGCAGTTTAACAAAGTGACTTAATTTTGACATTTTTGTAGTTTGAAAGTTTATTACCAGGTTTTTGAAAAAAAAAGTCTTTTCAAACTATTAATGTTAATAAAAGAAATTTGACTCAGAATTTACCTCAGTTGCATCTTCCGTGGAGATTCAAATAATTCTAGCAGAAAATTCACTTGAGGTGAAAAACATCCCAGGAGTAATCTGGGGAAGTGACGAAGTTTAAACTGCAATAGTTAATAAAAGATTCTGACTATTCAAAGTATGTGATTAAAATGCCCCAACAAGAGTAAACTGTGTTTATGCACAATTCTTAAGATAAGTGTTTTGATCTCATTTGCTCAGCATGAATTTGCTATTGGGTTTCATTTGGCTCAATTAACCTTTGTGTATTGTTCAAATGGACTACCCTTTCATTCTGTTTGTGGCTGTTTTTTCCCCATTGACTTCCATTATAACATAATGTTTTGATTGCAAAGCCTTGACACCAAATCATCATGCATTCTTGATTGTTGGTGGTTTTCTCTGTCGGGAAGAGGTAAAATTTGTAATTTTTACTGTTGCCCATCAGCTGGCACCATTAATCCTTTAGACAGACCTGTGCAAAAAGTTTCTGTTTTTTTATATGGAGGTCTATACATGCTTAAATACACTTGCTATGTTCTGACCAAAAACAATCCAACAGTCACCAACAATCAAGAATGTATAATAAAATGGTGTCAAGGCTTTGCAATCTAAAAATGTCATTATAATGAAAGTCAATGGGGCAAAAGCAGCCACGAACATATTGAAAGGGTAGTAATTTTGTCCAGAGTGCATTGTTGAGTTTTTGAAAACTTTCAAAGTACTTTCCCAAAATATGTGTCAAAATAAGATTAGGCTCCAAAACTTATTCCATTTGCTGAAACACATAGATGGTTGTGGACAAATTAAGACTCAAAATCCTCCCAGAGTGGATGAAAACATCCCCAACAGCACAGAAGAGTTAAGTTGAGATGTTTGGAACATGTTTAGTAAATACAAAAAGTTTCTTCACATACCTTCGCAATGTTGGGGACGAGACCTCGCTGTACTTGTTTCCCTGTCTAGCCGTCTGAGGAATAGTCGCTGCCCCTCCTCCTGAAACAATCGGGTTGGTTCTCGTGCTGTCAATATCTGAGGCCACTCCCTTCTCCTTGTCCGTCTGATTGGCTTGGATTGCGTGCCCATTGGTTTTAGGGCAAGGATCTCTGGGTTTATTGGCTGTAACAGCAGTAAGGAGTGGTGCTCGGGTGAGTAGGCTTGACTCAATACTGCTTGTGGAGGACCGGTTTCCATTACGGGCCGCGGCTCCGGATCGAGAGGGTCGAGGTAGACTTCGGTACTGCAGCGTTGAGCGAGCACTGGGCGACAGGTAACCATCCTCTTGAGGGGGCAAAAAACCATCCACAGCCCCTTTTATTGACCCTCTGCCACCAACTAGAAGAGCGGAGGATTTGGGAATTTTGCCCAGCGTGGCGGAGCCACTGGTAATGGTGGCGCCACTGGCTGTCACTAATGTAATGCTGGCGGTGGTTATGACATTGGACGTGTTGTGGACGCCGTTGGGTTTCTTGAAACCAAATGTGCTTGTAGGGACTCGGCCTGTGGTGGTTTTCTTGGCTTCGTCTCCGCTGCTGCGGCCGGTGTCCGAGGAGGAATGCTGGAGGATGTTGGAAGAGGGAGACATGCGACCTTTTTCAGAGACCTTGGCGTCATCCGTTTTGCCTAATGGATGAAAAAAGGTTACAGCTGGATGAGTTGATAATGCATAACACTTGCAGATAAAGTCAAACACTGTGTGGGGTATTCCAAAGTGTGATTAAATTAATAGATGTATAATTTTATAATATATGCAATTTATGATTTATGAAAAACAGCTCCACGCTTGCTGTGCTTCTATTTTGGTTTATGCAACTGCTATATTTTTTTTACTATAAAACATCAACAACAATAATTATACAAATAATAATAATAATTATTATTATTATTATTTTCATATTTAATTAGTCATTAATAAATAATAAACATTTTATTTACTTTGTTTTAATAAATAAAAAATGTTAACCAAAATAACACCGTACTATTGATATTGCTGTTTTTATTTTTAATAACAACAATAATGACAATATAATATAACAATATAATATTTCTTGTTCTTTTTATATTGTTATTAAATAGTAAATGTGTAAAATGTGATTCTATTATCAATATTGCTCTTAAAATATGACAAAATATCAAACTAATTAAGATTTAGCACAATTTTCTTCTTGGAAAAATTAAAAAATATTTCTAATAAAGGGAAAAAAATATTTTACAATTGCAATACTTTATTAAAGCTATATAATTTGACAGGAATAAAGTAAAACAGCATTTTTCCTGATCTGCTGTGTTTGTTTTAAAGGTTGCTATTTAGAAGTCACTATGACTACATACTTTATACACAATGTTTATTACATATTTATGCAACTATATAAACATGATAAAAAAACGGTTTCATTATTGCCACTATTTTAATTAAAACAATTGCGCAAATTAAGATAAAGCACTCTTACAATATTTCCTTGTATAAAATAATAAAATCAATATAAAGAAGATGAAGACAAATTCCACTGGATGATTTACTGTGAACTGCCTAGATGTCTATCTATTTAATGAAAAACCATACTGCGATATGTTTTATTTCAATCAATTACATGAACTAACTCCTTTAGAAAAATGAACACCTACCCGTCCCTTGTGTCTTGATAATGCTGGATCCTGAGGAAACAGATGTACTCTTGGTTCGGGGTACAGTCACTCCGACCTGTGCGCTCATGCCTCTCCTCCAGGAGCCCGTCTGAGTGATGGGTGCAGTTTTCCGTCCAGAACTGCTCTTATCCGACTCCTCCGATACATCCGAAGGGTTTCGACGCCACTTCAGGCCCGAGTCTGTTTTGATGCCGCAATCCAACCCGCCATCAGACTTCTTGACCTCATCGATGGATCGAGGAGTGCTGCGTTCGGCTGCTGAATGCTTCTCCGCATCCGTCTGAGGCTACGGAAAACACAGATAGTGCACTGTTAAAAAATACTGCAACCTTTCATTTTTAAGTTGAATTAAATCAACTTTACAAGTCATTTTAATGTACAGTTAAAGTCATGTTATCGTGATTATCATGATTCCATCAATTTTATAAAGCACCCACACTTACCAAATTCACCATTACAATATAGTAAATGTTCAGAAGAGCCAAAACTTTAAACTCAAAGTATTTGCTTTTGTTTCAGGCTTATTTGTTGCACTCTTTTATTGTGAGATGGAATGTCAATTGCTTTGGCTTAAATATTGACGCTTTATGAGGGTCTCTCGAGCACCGGAATGTGAAAGTTGGGTTCAAATAAACAGAGAGAGAAGCGAGTTTCATGAGAAGAAAGACGAACATAACCTCTTTGTGTAAGATGTAGCTGGATCACAAATAAATGTTGCGCAGAGGGGGAAATACACAAAGAGAGGAACTGAGAACAATAGTGGTTTAGTATGGATCGATCTCCAATTACTGTTTAAAAAGCTTGGGGTATAGAAATGAAATACACTGTAATGAAATACAGTGTGTATGCAGGCAGTTTAGTATTCCACCATGATTGATACAGTAGGTACAGTAAGCCAATGTTTTAGCCATGATTTTAACACGGATTTTGGAAAAAAAAAAAAGAAACCGCAAATTGTTTTCTTCTTGGACTTTGGTTTATCACTGTTAGGCATGGGACGATAACCGTTTTCAAGGTATACCGCGGTTTGGAAAAGTCAAGATTTTTTATTTACGTTTGTTTTGTCATTAGTTTGTTTTTAGTACATCAGTATCTCCAGCATAAAAGATATTCAAAGATGCCATTTTAAATTGTAAAGAAATCTGTGTTTTTGAAAGCAGAAGTCAATGATTTATTTGAACATCTGACATGTTTACTGTTCCAAAATATTTTAAATGTTTCTCCAAAAATATATTGTGTTCAAAGGAGAAATAGTTTTTGTTTTATACCCAGATTTTTAAAAAGAATATATATTAGAGCGGTAATCACAAAACCGTGAAACCGTGATATTTATATCCAAGGTTATCGTACCATCAGAATCCTATACCAGCTCCATGTCTAATCACTGTTAACTCAAAGTATCTACAAGCTTAACATAGACAGGGTAGGAAAAAATGCATCACTATGATAAACTATAAATTACGTCTGTACAACAATTTTTAGAGATCAGCAGAGATCAGAGTAATTAAGGGTGCTTTCACATCTGTAGATCTATTCTTTTGTTCTGAAACAGGGATTAGAATTGCTGCAATGTTTATTTTTGTTTTTGGTGTAATTTGCTTTCACACGGTACACTTTCTAAAAGGACCAAAATAGTTTAAAAAAAAGTCACGTGCGAGTAAACTCTACTCAAATTGGTCAGAGTTTCAGGGTTTATTTTTCAGAGTCCCGGGGATTCCACTCAGCTATCATACGTTGTTATTTTAATTTATGATGATAAGCAATAAGAAATTATAAAGCCAAAAGGTGCACTTTAATTTTGACACCCACATACAATATAAATCAGAAAGGTAAGACTCATTTCATTTTTCAAGGGTTGTAAAAATCTACCTATTGAATCAATCAATCTATTAAATAAAAACCGCTGGCTAGAATTATGTATAGGCTTAAATTACAGAGAGAAATAACAGATGAACCGAGACTGCAGTCAGATTGTGTCAGTGCAATAATAAAAGAAACAATAGGCCTAATCCAAAATATTATAAGATTCAAATCTAAAAAAAAATCAGACGGTAATTTCAGTTCAATTCAATTCAATTCACCTTTATTTGTATAGCGCTTATACAATGTAGATTGTGTCAAAGCAGCTTCACATAAAAGGTCACAGTAAATAGGAACAGTGTAGTTCAGTTTGTAGTGTTTAAGTTCAGTTCAGTTTAGCTCAGTTCAGTGTGGTTTAATAATCACTACTGAGAGTCCAAATACTGAAGAGCAAATCCAACGATGCGCAGCTCTATAGATCCTGAACCATGCAAGCCAGAGGCGACAGCGGAGAGGGAAAAAAAAACTTCACTAAAGGCGGAAGTGAAGAAAAAAAACCTTGAGAGAAACCAGGCTCAGTTGGGCACGACCATTTTAATTTCTCCGCTGGCCAAACGTCTTGTGCAGAGCTGCAGTCTCAGTGGCGGAGGCTGGAAGCTGGCCTTAGCGAAGACTCGTCTGTCTCGGTAATTTAAGTCAATAAATAAATAGCTCTCGTTAATATTTCAGCATGGTTTCACTTGCGTATTTGACATGAAACACACATTTACTGGTAGGAATGACATCCCGCCCAACTTGTAATTCTTTCTTCATTTAGCCATATATGCCTATTACTTAACCATAATACACTGTGATATAGCCTGGTTCGTTAGTTCGTTGGATCATATTGCTTTCCCACTACAATCAATCCGCACCAGACTTTATTTTAATCAAGCCGAGACCACTTTATTCAGGTGGTCTCGGACCGATGGTTTTGGCACAGATCCGAGCGCAATTGCTAGATTCACATATGCCAAACGAACCACAGTAACTGGGCAAACGTGACAGCCACGCTAACTAGACAATTGTCTAGGTGTGAAAGCACCCAAAACGGAACAACGATTTCCACAAATTTGGCTTATGGGCTCTGATAAATGTACAAATATGTGATACTGGATAAAAGTGTTTATAAATAAATCCATAACATCGTGTGTGTGTGTGTGTGTGTGTGTGTGTGTGTGTGTGTGTGTGTGTGTGTGTGTGTGTGTGTGTGTGTGTGTGTGTGTGTGTGTGTGTGTGTGTGTAAAAGTGTATGTGGTTAACAAGAACCATACAAAATTGTATAACGATATGGGTATGACCTAGTTGCACTTGTTTAAGGTTGTTAGGAAGACATGCCTTGTTCCTCATAATTAAAAAAAAATACTAAAAATATACTTAAGAGGGTTTTAATTTTGCCACAGGTTTCCTGTGGGGGTTAAATTTATTGGTAGGGGTAGGATAAGCCCATATAATAATAAAGTTTTTTTAAATGTTAGTATCAGTATTGTTTGTTTTAGGATATCTATAAGCTAGTCCGCAACAAAACAGTGACAAAATTTGCATTTAGAAGATAAAACAGAAATAAACATGTTTGTAGTTTGTCACTTCCACCTATATAGATCAACGGTTTGATTCACGTTACCTCATACTTAATTTTCTCATCAAATCTTGACCAATCAAATGCTCTCTAGTATCTGATATGCCCCACCCCCTTCAAGACGCTTCACATTAGATGCGCTTGAACTATACCACTCTCACAGGAAGAGCTGAGATAAAACAAAACGCTATTGGTTGTTTTGTTTTTTAAAGGGGAGGAGCTACTCTATGTCCCACCCTCTTTTTATGTTTTGGTTGAGATTATGCCAAACATCGAATAAAATAATGCACATTTCAAAGCCCTTTATAGGACCTTTAAAGTACAAAATACACTATGCCAAAGGAGAGTCCTTGTAGTGTTTGTGTGTATGTGTGTGTGTGTATAAACGTCTGCAGTTCATACCTGTCCGTTTAGACCCTTGCGGGACGCAGCTGGTGTGTTGGCGTAAGAGCTTATGGAGGAGCTGGTGTTGATGTCATCAGTATCAATCGCATCACTGATCCCACTGCTGACTGAGCTACTGTCATCCCAACTGAAAGACAGAACAAGAGAGAGAGAGAGAGATTTCAGAAAAAGTGTAGTCTGGAAACATTTCATCAGCACACATTTGCTCTCAAAAGAAGCATTAGTGATTTTTGAACCACATTATAGAGATATATGAAGAACACACAATATGATACGCTTAACTTTCCACTTTTGGCTCTGCTCAGGGTCACAGTGGTTAACCAGAGTGACTGATCACTGTGTTTAATATCATCCACTTGCTTACGGGTGGCCATATTCATTCAGACCGTACTATGACAACAGAAGAAAACACAAACAAACACACACACCAGCGTAAACACACCAGACACACAAAAGAACAAGTGAACTGTTTGACCTTTAACCCAAATTTATCATAAACAGAAGACGAAATGGAGGAAAGTTGGGGTGGACAAAAATATTCTATAATGTCTACATACCTGCAGCATATCTCAATGGATAAATGCCTTTATTGGGTAAATTTGACAAGAAAAATCAAATACAAATGAAGAATATAAACAGAAAAAGTAAAGTCTATGAAGAGACAAATCTATAAATCAAGCCCATGTAAAGTAGTAGTTTAAAAAAAAATCTGTGTCACTTTATATTAAGTGGCCTTAACTACTATGTATTACACTGAAATTAATCATTCATTACTATGTACTTATTGTGTAAATACATGTTTTTACATTGAACTTATGATTGATTAAATACTTGCCTGTAATTACATCGGTAATTATTTCTGTAAATACATTTGGAATTACACTGACCATCCCTTACACCTTGACCCTAAACCTACTGGAATCCCACCTCAAGAGCACCAGAAGTCTTCTGCAATACATTATCAAAATCAGAATCATAAAGAGCTTTATTGCCAGGTATGTTCACACATACAGTGCTTCTACAGCGCAACAGAATTACAGAGAGAGGACAAAAAACAGATAATAACTGTATTTTAAAAATAGAAGTAAGTAGTGAATGCAAATATACAAATTGACAAGTGTTTGTACAGGTATATTACTATATACAACGTTATATGTGCAGCTGTTATGTCCAAACTGGCATGTAAAGTATGCTGTTATATAAATAAGTGTATATGGGTATAAAAAGTAGTGATGTTTGTTTCACAATTAGTATCATAAAGTGTTCATGAGATGGATTGCCTGAGGGAAGAAGCTGTTTCTCTTTCAGGCTATTCTGGTGTACAGTGTTGTATAGAGTCGACCAGAAGGTAAAAGTTCAAAGAGGCAGTGTTCTGGGTGTGAGGGGTCCAGAGTAATTTTGGCAGCTCTGAATAAGTACAGTTCTTGGAGAGTCATTGGATTATGAACATAATAAGTACATTGTATTTATTTTTTGATGCAAGTACATAGACATTAAGGCCACTTAATATAAAGTGAGACTAAAAAAATATATATTCAATTTACATCAGCTTGGTGTAATTCTTAAATAAATCTCCAATAAACCTGAAAAGTACTTGTTGAGGAAGTTCGAATCACAAACCTTTAGCGAATCTTGTTCGACAAACACCTAGACAGTAGGATGTGTAAATCAAGTATTGAAAAAAGACATAACCATGCTATTTTAGTCCATTAAAGTGAATAATCCACTCAAAAATGTACATTTTCTCACACTTTTTCAAGAAATTCTTTCTTCTGTTGAACACAAAACAAGACATTCTGAAGTATGTTAAAGGGGAAAAACCAATAGTAGGAACAAAACATACAATGGAAGTCAATGACTGCTTTTTACCCAACATTTTTTAATATATCTTAAGGTTTTAGAATGAGTAAACGATGACAGAAGTTTCATTTTTTAGCAATTTGTCCCATTAAAAAGGTAACACATAATACAGATAAACACTCTCTACCTGACTCGATGTCTGTGGCCGCCAATGATACCAGTAGCCGGAGCGGAAATAAGGAGATTTATCTCAGAGAAAAAATGCCTCATGACCTTAAATTCAAAATGCGCTCACACACAAAAAAAGCTGTATTTCTTCCACACCAGTCCATGCAGTCCCTCAAATGTCCTGCCTCGTCCTGTCAGTCCACATGTCTGTTTTTCTATTTTAGTAATTTGATCTCCTTAAGAGAGATATTTCAGCCCTAGTGTTTGTTGGAGTCACCATAGACCGAGAACCCAGAGAAACACACAAGAGGACAAAGACAGAGAGACAATAGAGCTCCCAAAGACACATTTACACAAGCACACGCTCGTTTTCTCTTTTTCACACACTTGCGCATACTGGAACCACCCTACTGGGTCTAGGATGCTAATTAGAGATCAGCGTTTTGAGTGTAGCTTGAATGAGGGCTTTTCTCTGGCTCGATACCCTGCCATTAGCGTCTCCAGCGGCCCAGCAGGCCAACCAGCCGTCCTGCTTTAAACAGCACCTCCGCATCAGCCCACCGCAGCCTGCGTTTCTGCATGAGAACTCAATCCTGCACTAAAAACCTGCAGGGCTGAAGACAGTTTCTTCAGTATGCACATATACACACACACACACACAATCCATAAGCTAAACACTTGATGGGTATCAAATATATTAAAAAACTGGAGCTGGCATCATTCTGTATCTTCAGTGCATGGCTTGTTTCTGGATTGAATGATGCACATTGTTTTAAATTTTTAAGTGTTTATACATGTAAAAAGGGCTAACTCTAATATTAACTATAATGCATTTCAATATAACAACATTTTCATGCTTTAGGGTTCATATGAAATTATTCCACTGTCCTAATATCAGATACACTGTAAATGTTTATCAATAATTACTAGAGATTAAATATGTTAAAATAAAACTGTTATAAATGGTTATACAATTTTATTGATACTTTTTTTCCGCATATATTAATTGACAAATTTATTTGGTATTATCAATTTGCAGCTACACTTTTTTTTTAGTGGTTAATTTTTTTGTCCTTTCCTTTTTACAGTAATTACAGTAATAGCAATTTAGCACAGTGGTCTCCAAACTTTTATCACAGTGGACCCGTCAACGCTTGACAATTTTTGTCACGGAGTACGTAGTGTACGGTGTTCGTAGATTGTTAGGTGACCATTAACCATTTTCTCATAGTATGACAAACTGACAAAACATTGCTGCAATTCTGATACAAGTTTTATTTATGGAGAAAATTAAAAGCACTGCAGTGTTTGGGTGTTCTGTGTTTGTCTGATATAATTAGTTGACCGAAATGTGTATATTCCATACAAAGTATGAAGCTGATCGGTCAGTTCTTGTCACGCGACTCGCAGTGCTTATGAAAACTTAAGTTGTTTTCAACCGGGTCCAGGCGCGAGATATGCACCTCCATTAGAAATAACGAACTTGCGCACAGAAAAGATGCGGTATGTGGACGGCTGCCGCCATTTGCAATCTCCAGCAGTTGATCTTCTTCTTGCACGGACATGCTAGATTCAAGACATTTGTTGACAATTAGGTTGCGGATCCATTCCATGGCAGTTCATGGGTCCTTCACAATGCCTTTTCCCTTTCGCAAAGAAATTTTCCAAAGACATCTGTTTCTTGCTTATTTTGGTGCTCAAGTGACCGAGATGTATAAGCAAGAGAATACGGTCCATTTTCAAAATAAAAGATTGAGGAGGCATTCAGCAATTCAACAAATAGAGGCAATACACACAAGAAGTGCAAATCATACAAACGAACAGTTTGTGCTCAGAAAATTAGGTGCTAGAGTATGAGTGAGTTTTGATTTTTTTATAGAGAGAGAAAAGTGTTTTTACACGTGGTTTGTAAAGCCCACTCACCTATGTAACGCACACTTCATAAATGCATAGTGTTGTTTTTCTGTGCTTATTGTAAGAACATTTCAAGTGCCAGTTAAAGTGTCAGTGTTTTCTACAGGTGGTTTGACAAGCCCACTCACCTGTGTGAGGAACATTTGCCTTTTTTCCTTGCAATTATTCATCCCTGAATACCTCTATAGACTAGCACCCTTTCATACTTTGAAAATCTCAGCTTTATAAAACATTAAAAAATGTATTTAAAGATTTAATTGTCACATGTACAGTCATACACAGTATGATATGCAGTGAAATGCTAACACAACTGCCTGTGACCTTAAAAAATGAACAAAAAAGCATAAATAATATCCATAAGAATCTAAATTATGAAGTCGAATAAGAAGCAAAAACATAAACGATTTTAAATATAGAAATAGAAGTTGGCTACAGACCATTTCAATGTGGTCATGTCATTGGCCCATAAACATTCCTTGTTGTCAAATTATTTCATAACTGTAACAAGAAGCAATTCAATCATAACTTAATGTTAAAACAGCTATTATATTGTTATGTTTTTAATATGTGACTCTTTTTGGATTCTCTGAAGCTCTAGAAATTACAAATGTAAAACAGGAAATATGTTGGGACCATTGTTTTTGTTTACATCCCTCAAAAAAGTCTATATAAAATAAGAACAAATGTAAAGCATTTAAATCTTTAGATATAAAGAATATACAGTAGCTAATATAAATAGAACAAAATATTTAAAAAATCATACCTATACTGTACAAATTGTTTCTAACAAAGTGCCCGGTGCATTATTTGACATGATGCATTACCAAGTCATTCCATATGACAAAAATAAAAATACTTGACAGATGTGAATATAACATAGCATAAAATAGATCAACAGTAATAAAAAGAAGTGTCAAATATTTTTTGAGATTCTGCGATTGCTTTAAAAAGTGGTGCAATATCACCACCTTTTTTTTTCTTATTTGTTTACTTAATTTTTTCATTATTTCCTTTTCAGCAAAGAATCAGAATCAGAATCAGAAAGAGCTTTATTGCCAGGTGTGTTCACACATATGAGGAATTTGTTTTCGTGACAGAGCTTCTACAGTGCAACAGGATAACAGAGACGGGACAAAAAACAGATAATAAATATATTTTTAAAAATATTTAAGAAAGTAAAACATAAATTTTAAGCACAGGCACAGAGGGATTTGGGGTTAAACCAGGCTAGTGTGTGTGTGTGTGGTGGAGTAGATTAACTGGCAGGCTTTTGCGAAGACAAGTACGTTCCCAAACAGTTTGGGGCATTCCAGACCTTTCCATGCTCAGCTCTGTGGTACAGGAATGACAAAGCTCACTGACCGCAAAACATATGAGAGGTCAACAGGCTTTCTATTCTGTACACTGCGGTTATCGTTTTTCCCCCTTCTACAAGGATCACTTGACCAATTCACTTTATATATGCAGGTCTCTGCCATCAGAATCTGGTTCAATTCATTAAAACAAGCCGATCAATTAAATGGCTGACTTGGGACTTTTGGAGCTGCGCATCGATGGATTTGCTCTCCAGTGTTTGTATTTCCAGCAGTGAAATTTAAACCACACTGAACTGAACTTCAACACTGAAAACTGGACTGACACATTTTTAATTTACTAGAACTTCTATGTGAAGCTACTTTGACACAATCTACATTGTAAAAGCGCTATAGAAATAAAGATGAATCGAATTGAATGTGAAGGGACAGGGGTGTCCCAGTTCTCTTGGATATGTGGGAGTAAGGGAAAGGGTCACATAGCCCTTTAAACTGAGATTTTTCAAGACCACACTACAAACAAAGAGGTATTAGAGTTTTCTCTGACTACAGCAGCAACAAGACTGCAAAAATGAGCAAGGAGACCCACAAATGTAAAAAAAAAATGGGCATCTCACGGTTTGGTTATACCATTGATTCGGTTCAATTCGATATCTCTGTGCATTGACGATGCTTTCAATACACAATTTGATATTTTAACTCACAGCACAAGAATTTTTGTATTAAAATATGTAATTTATAAATACACTTGTGTCTGGATCCACTACAATCTGCATTGTAAAAGCCAACACAGGCTCATTCTGAAAACGTAGCTCTACAGACGTTTCTGGAGACCGCGAATCACGTAGCCAAAGGTACGTATGGCTGCATTTCATTGTTTTTATTAAACCAACACTACGGGGCGGTGTGACACCTAATGAATCATTTGAATGAATTACTCATGAAGGGGCTGATCACACTTGACATGTTTTTTAGTTCTGAAATGGAAGGCACGCTGGACAGCCTTTTTGATGACTTTAGAAAAGAGAAGTGCACTAAACCTTTTTTGTTACTAGGCAACCGCTGCATCAACATTGCGCACATTTTCAACACAGAGTGGTCTTTTTTCAACTACAGGTACACAGAATGCACTAGCAAAAATGTGAGGCACAGCAGGCAGTTAAAACAGGAGGCAAAAAAGGCACTTCTCTGCACATAAAAAATGTGTTCGGTGTGATTTGGGTCTAAGACTGCTGGTTTTTACTTCCATATTAAAACGTTTAATGGTATAACATTACAGAATTCTGAAATGATATCGCATTCACGCTGTATTTGAACAACATTACTGTCTGTACAAAAAGCCCTAAATTCCACTTCAGCTGCTTCTGTTTCATCTGCAAATTAGGATTTTTGTGAACTTTGCAATATTACTGGCAACAACAACATAGAAACAAACTGAAAATAAATCTTAGCATGCAACAGTTAGCTTCAGTCATACAACACACAATTTCCCAGCAACAAAATTGCGGGCAGTTAAAATGCTGAGTGGCTAGTCATTTTAGAAAACCACTGGCCACAGAGGGTGGTTAGAAAAAAAAAGCCCTACTCCCTAGAAAGTTTGTTACAGTTGAAAGGGTTCATTTTGGTCTAACACTTCAGGCTGCGTGATTAATCAATTTTAATTTTCATTTCACATATTAATTCTGATTTATAACAATTATAAAATAAGGTTCAGATATCAGGCAAATCAGTGACTGAAATTAATTGTCTACTGTTGCATCGCATGAGAAATGAGTGATGGAAATGTCAAATTTCACATTAAAATCCCTTAATTTACAAAAAAGTGTTAATACAAATAATAGGAGACGGAAACTCAGGCATTGGAAGCATTACATTCACATCATCATGGCCTTGTTTACTAGGTTACCAATACTACAGTGAGCCACTCTAACAATTGTATTGTAAGCGCAATTGGATTTTTTTTCCTATTTTTGCGAACATTGAAAGATTCGGATCAGGTTAAGATGAAAACAAAAAAACAAATGTTACACAAATAATGTTGACATTGGTGTTGATAACTAAAAAACAGTATATTTAAAATTGTGCATATTGTGAAAATCTCAACCCAGGCTCATTTTGAAAGCATACCCCTATATACATTTCTGGACAGCGGCAAATACATTCCAGCAGGTATGTTTTTTTGCAGTTTTTGTTTTAGAGAATCCATCAGAGGCCGCTGTGTATGCTTTTTGAGATCTCAAATTTCTCTTGCGAGCACCATTTGCGCCTGCTGTTCTCGCGTAAATTCACCAAAGGCCGCTGTTGACTGACTGAATGACTAACTGACTGATCAACTCCTTACCTAAAGCCAACCAATAGTGTTTTAAAAATCACAAATTGACCCGCCCAATCACTTCCCTAACCCCAACTGCCAGTTTCAAAAAGCAATTCAGAAAAAGAAAAGCCCTCGTCTGATGTTTACCACGTTTTCAGATTTTACCACATTCTCACCTGTTATTTACTTGTTTATTTAATTTTTTTCTTCTGTTTTTGTCTTATCCGCTTTTTAGAACCGCTCTTCACTAGACTCGAACATAATCATCATGGTCAGCTCCTCTCTGCATCTCAAATCCGCTGACGCACATGGCGAGCTAACTGGACAAACTGGTAACAATGGGAAAGCTGTCCACACGGAGGTATGCGGTCAGTTGGTGAGCACGATAAGGAACGGCATCATACCGTATATCGTTCGTTTTAAAGACAAAATGCAGCCAAACGTACTTCAGATGACATAATTTACGATCTCCAGAAATGTATATAGGACTACGTTTTCAGAATGAGCCTATGTTGGAAAAACTATTTATCATAAAACCCACCAATTTTCAGTACTAAGTAATACAAAGTAAAAATGAACATGATTATGATTTTTGCCATAAGATTTACTTAAAAAAATGCATAATCATTTAAAATATTTAAATTATTCATGTTTTTTTCTTCAGCTAACACCATCTTAAGTCACACACCAACACAGACCCATATGTATTGAATTTAACCCTCAGAGTGGACTTACAAGCACATCCCCCATCAAACACACACCTACAGACACACACACACACTACCCGACTCTCCTTAGCAACAGAGCTTTCATCATGGCCTGAAAGAATCGTGTGTATTTCTGTATGCGAGATGTTTTGCGCTTCTCTGTCTCTGGTCATCAGCTGCTTGGAATGCTTCATGTTGATCCAGTTACCTGTAATGTGTGCGCGTAATCATACTGTAAAATGTGCCGACTCGGAGGCTTTAATGCATATAAACACAGCAACATGCACACATGAAATATCACTGCGATGAAGATCTCCATAACTGGAGTTTATGTTGCACAGATCCATTTACACTGAGAAGAGCATCTGCTTATGTGTCCCCCTACAAACTCTCGATCAGCATAAACTCTATGTTAAAGGGAACGGTGATGTGTTTAATGAACTTTACTACCAGCTCTATTTCTAAAAATAACCAATAACAAGCAAATATTCATTCATTCATTTATTTTCCTTCGGCTAAGTCCCTTATTTATCAGGGATTCCACAGCGCAATGAATCGCCAGCTATTTCAGCATATATTTTATGCAGCGGATGCCCTTCCAGCTGCAACCCAGTACTGGGAAACATCCACACATTCTCACATTCACACACACACACAACTGCCAATTTAGTTAATCCAATTCACCTATAGCACATGGCTTTGGACTGTGGGGGAAACCGGAGCACCAGGAGGAAACCCACGCGAACACAGGGAGAACATGGACAACTCCACAAGCAAATATGCATTGATGTATTCAGTTTAAGTGTTGCATTAAGTCTTCAGGTCAATGAATTGTCATTAATAACTTGTAATAAACCACTCTGCTTTCTGAAGGCTGCAAATCTGTAAAACTCTGTTTTCCCAGTTTTCCAGCCCATCTGATCATTCTGACTGTTTTCTCAGGCACTGGGAACCTGGCAGATGTGGGCTGGTATCCTAAAGTATTTTATTTTATTCTATTATTTTTTGGTAAAACTTTATTTCAAGTAACAATTCATACAATTAACAAACCATAAACTAAGACTATTAGCTCAATAAATCACTAATTAGCTGCTTATATACAGTTTGTTAGGTGGAAGTTGGATTTTGGTTTTGCGTAGGATTAGGGATGTAGAATAAAATGTATACTTTATCAAAACTATAAATAACAGTTATTATTAGAATAATAGACAGGCAATAAGCCAGTAATAATAGCATAAATTGTGACTGATACTGAAGTGGTAGCATTTTTTTGGCAAGTAATATCTATTCGTTACAAAAATGTATTTTCACAACAGTGCTTTTCAAGTACCATTAACGAGTGGATTATTACTGCTTATTATTAAGATGTTGGCTGTTTATTAATATTCATAAAGTACATATTCTGCATGATCTTCATCAACATCCCTAATACTACTGTACCTAATACCTAAACACAAGTACTACCTTACTAACAATTGATAAGCAGCAAATTAGGAGTTTACTGAGCTAAAAGTGAATAATTTGTTAATATCAGGAATTGTATAATCTTAATATATATATATATATGTATATGTATATGTATATATAGTTGAAGTCAGAATTATTAGCCTCCCTGAATTATTCGCCCCCCTGTTTATTTTTCCCAATTTCTGTTTAACGGAGAGCAGATTTTTTTTCAACACATTTCTAAACATAATACATTTAATAACTCATTTCTAATAACTGATTTATTTTATCTTTGCCATGATGACAGTAAATAATATTTTACTAGATATTTTTCAAGACACTTCTATACAGCTTAAAGTGACATTTAAAGGCTTAACTAGCTTAATTAGGTTAACTAGGCAGGTTAGAGTAATTAGGCAAGTTATTGTATAATGATGGTTTGTTCTGTAGACTATTGAAAAAAAAAGCTAGCCTAAAGGGGCTAATAATTTCGACCTTAAAATAGTTTTTAAAAAGTAAAAACTGCTTTTATTCTAGCCAAAATAAAACAATTAAGACTTTCTCCAGAAGAAAAAATATTTTCTGATATACTGTGAAACATAATGTGGAAAAAAAAGGGGGGACTAATAATTCTGACTTCAACTATATATATATACTTTTTTTAAATATATATTTTACAATAAATTCCTGTGATTCAAAGCTAAAACAGAATAATAATAAATTCTTACTGAGCCTAAAAATGTCAATTAAATAGAAAGAAAAAAAAAAAAACAGTTGCAAACTGGGAGTTTAAAATGAATATAAATTTGATACATTGTATATACATTCATCTAAAAATGCATGATTTATGTCCACTGACAAGCTACTTTATTTCATTTTATGATGTTAAAAGGTTTATGTCATTATGTCACATGACTCTTTATAGTACTATAAGTCAGTCTCTGTCAGGACACAGTTCAGGAGACGCACACACGCACACACAAGCACACACACAAGCACACACACAAGCACACACACACACACACACAAGCACATGCACACACACACACACACACACACACACACGCACACGCACAACACACACACAGATGAGAGAGATGGGAGACCCTGATACTCCAGGTGTCTTTGGACTGCACAGGTGTGCTGTAGACAGATCAGACTGATGCTTGAAGAGAAACAAAGAGAAGAAAAATCCTACAACATCACACAAGAAGATCACAAACACACACCAATGACCCACTACACACACACACACTAAGGAAAATGTGAGCCACCTCTGCCTGTGTTTGAAAAAAGACCAGTTAACTGACCACTGAAAACTGTAATGCTTTACCTTCTATTACTTATTCAAATACTTTCCTCCTATCCAACTTATTCCTATACATCACAATGCTTTTCTTAGGTCAATTTCAATTAAACTGTAAACATTAAGTAGCTGTGTTTCGATCCAAAAGATGTGAATGAAACTTGTGCACAAAACTGGAATATTGCATAAAACATTTGCGAATAACACAGTCATAACTGGCTTTTAAGACCCGCTCAAGACAGTTCTGGAGGTAATAAAACTGAACCACTTTGATGACGGAATTTTAGAATGACCAAAACACCATTTCAGATGTTGTGCGTTGTGATCGATCCACTGTTTTTCCCAATAATACCATTCCATTATTGGCATTAATCAACATTAATCCACTGTAGCTTATTTGCATAAAATGTCCATTGAAGATTTTTTTACACAATTATGATATTTGCATAAAAATAGGTGGATGTAAACATAGCTAGTGATTATATAGACCATTAAAAAAAACCCTGAAACAAGTAGAAACCAATCTTTTCAAAGCAATAATAAAGATGTATATTGAATATTACTCTCCTGTAGAGCAGTGGTTATCAAAGTGGGGGTTGCGAGACAATGACAGGGGGCCGCTTGGTCATTTCCAAAATTCAAATAAATGTTATTAAACTATTAGAATGACCATATTTTATCCATAACCCACAGAAGATAAAAACAGCAGTTAATAGTTACATGAAAAAGCAACAACATGCAATCAAAAAGCCATCAGCCTCTTAATGTTTTTGATAGCATTGTGTGTTTACGTTGGATTAACAACACTGCAATTCGTCAGCTGCAGCACATTGATTTTATAGCACAAGGTTATACTTTCTGACACATTTATGGCAATCAAATACATTAAAAATAAATACAGGCCACAACGGAACATTGAGGATGATCATGGTGTGGTCTCCAAAATCAAACCAAGAATAGACTTATGAAAACATTGTGCCCACTAGTCCCATTAGGTGAGGTTAATATTAAATTAAACAAATTAATAAATGACTATATAAATTACAGCCTATGTTTGTTAGACTGTTGCACTTTTTTGTGTTGTCAATATGCTTGTGTTTACATAGGCCTATTTTTGTGTGTGCAACATTTGTATATTTATAACCACCTTCGAGGAATGTGGGGGTCATGAGTCACAAAGTTTGGAAACCCCAGCTTTATGGCATACAAAGAAAAACAAAAAAAAAACTAATTACAGTGAACTTTGGCCACAAATATACTGGTGAAACTAATATAACAAGTATAAAGCAATTTTCATGATGAATAAGAATAAAGTTTTCAAGTGGTTTGAATGGAAGAAACTAAAAAGCTAAAGTTTGAAATGCAGCAGTCAAATACGTGAAAAGGCTGATAGATTCTGAAATTCTGAAGGAGAAAATCCAAATAAAGCATCTGTAGTAAATCCTGAATGCTAAAAGAGTTTAAGAGTCTTTCCAGAGTTCAGGATGGGGTCATCTGAAACTTTTCGTCTTTAAACCTCTTTCACTCAAACATGTGTTGGAGAAACGCGGCTGTGGCGTTTCCCAGACCCCTCTCTGTTATCTACAGTCCTGTCAGAAGCAGTGTTATTTAAAGCGGGACACCCTAGGGACTTTTAGCATGCTTGCTCCTCATTAGGAAGATACGGGCTGTAAATAATGATATCTTATCGTGAGAAGTATTGTGCGGTATGAGTGTCTCATCTAATTAACTAATGGCAATATTAGTCATTATTTATTAGCATTTGAGGCCACATAGTGAAACACTATGGATATAATTTTTAAAACTTGGGTACTTAATTATATCATGTTTTATTAATTTGAGTTTTGCCTTCATATTTTCAGATTTCACTTTAGTTTAATATTTAGTTTTCATCTAATTAAAAAATACATTTTATTATTTAGTGCTCCAGCTTAGTATTTATTTCATTGTTGCCATCTCCAATTTCAATTGTTAAGTTTTTGTTAAGCTAAGTGTACATATAACTCTCTCTTTACTCCAAACAACAAAAACCATCATCAGTTTTCGCTTCCATATTTAAAATTTTCACTTTAATTTTTATTTCTAACAGAAATTTGAATATTTAGTATTTCAGGTTAGACTTATCAGTTTTATGCTGTCATTTCTAATTTTCATTTTTTAAGTTTTTACTAAGTTAAGTGTACATATAACTCTCTCTTTACTCCAAACAACAAAACTATCATCAGTTTTTGCTTCCATATTTTCAAATTTCACATCATTTCAATCAAAAGGCAGCCGGTGCATAAATACACAGTCTTTGTTTTTGTTTATTCCTTGTAGTTCTGAGAGCTGAAGGTGCATATTTTGATTTTCTCAGTCACATCAAGGTAAGTGCGCAAAGGTCCCCTTCAAGGAGGTCTCGGTGTGCTTTTTTGGTCTGCTTTTGGTGCGCACTCGAATGCAATTGCTACATTCACACCTGCCCAAACGAACTGCACCAAGAGGGAAAATGAACTCTAGTGCGATTGAACCGAACTAAACAAGGCAGGTGTGAAAACACCCTAAATGACATTTTAATATTTAGTATTTCAGCTTAAGCTTATTGATTTTATCCTGTCATTTCTAATGTTCACTTTTAAAGTTTTTCTAAGGTAAGCTTTCATTTACTTATAACTCTCTCTTTACTCCAAACAACAAAACTATCATCACATTCAAGAAATGTTTTTCAACATCCAGACAATTGAAACCATATCAAAGCCAATTTCCTCAAATTACAAAAAAACAAAACTACTTCTGATACTGAAATCAAAGAGTTGCTCCATTATTAAACTGAACTGAAGGAAGAAACCAAACGGAATAATGTGGTGTGTGGCAGAAAAAAAGAACAATTACTGGGTTTCAGAACAAAAAGAGGAAGATAACAGACGGATCTGAGAGAAAAGAGAAACAAAAAGCGAGAAATGGATGAGATTAGGGCAGCAGAGACAGTGGTGGATGTTCAGAGCCTGGAGGTTTTAACCACAACATCCTCCACACACACACTGGAAAGACTGGAGGGAGGGACGCCACCAAAATACAGGGAGGCTTTTTATGGTGCACGAAACACCCATATTATATCATTTCATCAGTGGGTTGTTTTTACCTCTGATCTGAAGAATCAGAAGGAAAAAAAGAGGGAAAACAGCAGACGGGACAGAAAAGAGATGGGGGAGATAGTGAGGAATTCCCCCATGTTCTCGTTCTGTGGTCTACTCCTAAAAAGATGCTCTTTAGGAAAGGTGAAGGGTTTATTTACTCAATTTAAAGACTTATTTTTACTCTCTAGCTTTCTAATGATGCATGCTTGTTATTTTATACATTATTTTGTGTCGTTTTATGTATTCTTGTTGGCACGGTGGCTTAGTGGTTAAATAATAATAAATGTTATCCATGCCAGGTTTTGGAGGTTTTATTTCCATGACATTTGTTTGTTTTGCCTGTTTTATGGTCCATTTTAAACAACTAAAAATAAAGATTTTGTATTGGCTGTTTCAACTCATTTGTTTGCTGACAGTGAAACTGAACAGATAAACCACTTTTGGGCATTTTATTAATGCACTATTAATCAAGGGCCTCTTTATAAAGTCTTGCTTATGGATCCTAAAAGTCTATAGGGTCAACTTTAGAAAAGTAGAAAACCTTTAGGTAACCTTCAAAAGATCACCCCACTTATAATATTACAAAAAAGTAATATAATTCAAAACAGTCCATTGCAATTATATGAAACGTAATAGGTCGACGTCTCTGGACAATATTGTTGTATTTAAAAGCAGCATGTGTTTTTAACAGATCCATGCAAATGCTCCAACTCAGAGACAAGGGCTTTTGTTCTGGCGCAGAGAAGGAAATTCAAATCAGATGGCCTGGATTGTGTTCACATTTGAGTTTCGTCTGTGAGAATGAGACGAGATGTCATCCATGTGAACCTGAGGACTAAATCACGCACACTGACGTATGATGTATATACTAAAACAAGTACTACAAACATTGTTCAAACAAAAAACTACAAAAAGAAAAATAAATTGTATCCAGTTGCTGAATTGTAACTGAATGTGCAAAATTACAATGTAATGACGTTAACAAAGGACACAAAAAAATCTAAAGACTAATATTTTCAAAGAAATCCAACTGATATGATTTAATCTTAACTTTAAAAGCCTTAAACATACAATCTCCAACATTTCCAAATATGAAGTACTGGAAGCCTTAAACATACAATCTCCAACAATTTTCCACAGTCTAAACTTTACTCCATCCAGTAGCTGAAGGACTGTATGTGGTGATGTAATACATCTGAATGAGTGGCATCTCGGCTGTCCCTCTGCCAGCTAAATGACTCAAACACATATAAATACACATGCTCATTAAATCTGAAGGTCTAAAGGGGGCAGTCGTGCCCACTCTGCAGGGTTACACCCACAAACTACAGCCCTGATCTGAGCAGAGATATTTGTGGTGAAGGGCCATCATTTCAGCTGTTTTCCTTCTTTTCAAAGCTAGCAACTCAACAGAGGACAAGCACATTTTTTCTCTTCTTTTGTGTAATGATGCACGCCATTACTAACAAGAGCCCAATCCAGTGCAGGATTTCCCCCACATAGCTTAATATAGACAAACGGCAGCCTAGAAAACCAATGCAGCTGCAATAGGACTGGATTCAGACAAACATGACCGGAGCATATATATATATATATACACATATACATACACTCACCAGCTACTTTATTAGGTACATCTGTACAACAGCTCGTTAAACAGCCAATCATACCGAAGCAACTTAATGCATTTAAGCATGTAGGCATGGTCAAGACGATCTGCTGAAGTTCAAACCGAACAATCAGAATGGGGAAGAAAGGTGAATGTGGCTTACTTAGACCAGACGGGCTGGTCTAAGTATTTCAGAAACTGCTGGGAAACTACTGGGATTTTCACGCACAACCTCCTCTAGGGTTTACAGAGAATGGTCAGAATAACAGAAAATATCCAGTGAGCGACAGTTCTGTGGGCACAAATGCCTTGTTGATGCTAGAGGTCAGAGGAGAATGGCCAGACTGGTTCGAGCTAATAGAAAGGCAGCAGTAACTCAAATAACCACTCGTTACAACCGAGGTATGCAGAAGAGCATCTCTGAACGCACATGTACCAACCTTGAGGCAGATGGGTTACGGCAGCAGAAGACCACACCGGGTGCCACTCCTGTCAGCTAAGAACAGGAAACTGAGGCTACAATTTGCACCGGCTCACCAAAATTGGACAATAGAAGATTGTAAAAACGTTGCCTGGTCTAATGAGTCTTAATTTCTGCTGCCACATTCAGATGGTAGGGTCAGAATTTGGCATCAACAACATGACAGCATGGATCCATCCTGCCTTGTATCAATGATTCAGGCTGGTGGTGGTGGTTTAATGGTGTAGGTGATGCTGTCTTGGCACACTTTGGGCCCATTAGTACCAATTGAGCATTGTGTCAGCATCACATTGCTGACCATGTCCATCCCTTTATGACCACAGTGTACCCATTTTCTGATGGCTTCTTCCAGCAGAATAATCTGCCATGTGATAAAGCACGAATCATCTCAGACTGGTTTCTTAAACATGACAATGAGTTCACTGTACTCAAATGGCCTCCACAGTCACCAGATCTCAATTCAATAGAGCACAGTTGGGATGTGGTGGAACGCGAGTTTCGCATAATGGATGAGCAGTTGACAAATCTGCAGCAACTGTGTGATGCTATCATGCCAATATGAACCAAAATCTCTGATGAATATTTCCAGTACCTTGTTGAATCAATGCCACAAAGGATTAAGGCAGTTCTGAAGGCAAAAGTGGGTCCAACACGGTACTAGTAAGGTGTAACCTAATAAAGTGGCCGGTGAGAGTACATATACACAAACACTATCACACAAACTGTATATAAACACAGCAGTGGCAGAAATTATAAGAAAGTATTATAACTCTTGAAAAAAAATTGGATCTGATATTTGTTCAGATATTTTGTTCAGAGCAAGTTTTGTGAACATTTTCAAATGAAATCAAGTTTTTGGAGGCAACAAATATCAAAATTTTCAAATCTGTTAGGTGTTAATAATACTTTTGGTCACCAACAATTATATTTACACAACCTTGAACAAAAGCATCTGCTAAATGACTAAATGCAAATTTCTTTATGTGCGAAATAGGCATTATTTACCTGTCTGCATCTCCCTGGCCGGTGGAGGCATTGCGTTGAAGATTTTCTCGTACCATTGCCATTCCATCCGGCAATCTGTTCAGTCGCCGCGTATACAGGCTCAATCCCCCATCAGTCATATATCTGAGAAAACACACACAGAGAAACACCACATTACACACCCACTCACAGGTAAATGAAAAGAGAAGATCCATTTTAAAAATCCCTGGTTCTCTTGCTTTTTATGGCAGAAACTAAACAGTTTTTGAGTTAATAAAGCCCCTATGACCTCCAACGGTCTGCTGGTTTAAATCAGGCAGCAGGAAATGTGTTTGTGTGTGTGTCATAAGGTTAGTGGGGTCAATGATTCACACACACGCTCAAAAAAAAAAAAAAGGCCAACAAATCATCATTCCGTCTTTACATAAAACATGAAGGATAATCACAAATCCAAACATGTAATGTTTATAATAATAATAATAATAATAATAATAATAATACACATAACATAACTAACTTCTATCCAATAAAATCAGAAGTGTCCATGTAGAAGTGCATGTAAAAGCATTCATTTCTCCATTCATTCCTTCATTCACACACGTCTCTATAAGGTTTAGGTGGGTGAAAGGGCCACTTGGAGAAAAACAAACTCTCAAATAACTAAAACAAAATTGGATACTCTTCCAAATATTTGCCCAGTCAATATATTCCCTCTATGTTCAGTCAGTCTCTCTCTCTCTCTGCTATAAACCTCCAGAGGACAGTGAAATAAACGCCTGTCTGCAGACTCCAGGTAAGACAGTTGTGTGTCAGTACAGTGGCTCTTTGTGTAAAATACTGTCACATCGTATTGAGAAGGAACTGCTGGAACACTGTGGGTTTATATGTTGGCAAAAACCTGCAGACGGCCAACGGTCAAACAGTCTCTGCTCAAATCACACACTCGCCCCCTCTGTCACTTTCCCTCCACATTTAAAAAAATACATTAAATGGCTGAAACTCATAAAATAAATCTCCAGGTTATATTTTATCTATATATTTTACCTATATATCTAAACAAAAAAATTATAATAATAATTAAAATAATATATATATATATATATATATATATATATATATATATATATATATATATATATATATATATATATATATATATATATATAATATATATATATATATATATATATATATAATAGATATTTTATATATATAAAATTAACAAATATAATATAATATAATATAATATAATATAATATAATATAATATAATATAATATAATATAATATAATATAATATAATATAAGGGGCGACGCAGTGGCGCAGTAGGTAGTGCTGTCGCCTCACAGCAAGGTCGCTGGTTCGAGCCTCGAACGGGTCAGTTAGTGTTTCTGTGTGGAGTTTGTATGTTCTCCCTGCGTTCGCATAGGTTTGCTTCGGTTTCCCCCACAGTCCAAAGACATGCGGTACAGGTGATTTCGGTGGGCTGAATTGTCCGTAGTGTATGAGTGTGTGAGTATGTTTCCTAGAGATGGGTTACAGCTGAAAGGGCATCCGCTGCGTAAAACATGTGCTGGATAGGTTGGCGGTTCATTCCTCTGTGGCGACCCCGGATTAATAAAGGGACTAAGCCGAAAAGAAAATGAATGAATGAATAATATAATCTAATATAATATAATATAAAATACTTTTTCATAACATTTTCACTGAAATAACACATCACACAATACAATTAACAATTTAACATGAATAATTTAATATAATAAAATATAATGTTAATAAACTAATAAAATATCATATAAACTAATATAATATATATAATATAATATATTATATAATACAAAATTATTTGTAATTATAAAATAAAATAATTATAAAATAAAATAAAATAATATAATAGCAAAACTATATACTTCTTTCATATCATTTTCACTCATAGCATTTCACACTATAAAATTAACAAATTAGCATTAGTAATTTAATATAAAAATAATATAATTATAAAATATATTATAAAATAAAATAATATAAAATAAATAAAATAAATTAGCAAAAAGTTATACTTTTTTCATAACACGTTCACTCATATAGCACATCGCACTATAAAACAAACAATTTAACATGAATTATATAATATAATATAATAAAATTTAATATAATATAATATAATATAATATAATATAATATAATATAATATAATATAATATAATATAATATAATATAATAGCAAAATATCTATACTTTTTTCATAACATTTTCACTTCTATAGCACATCCCACTACAAAATTAACAATTTAACATGTATAATTTAATATAAATATATAATATATAATATAATATAATATAATATAATATAATATAATATAATATAACATAACATAACATAATATAATATAACATAACATAACATAACATAACATAACATAACATAACATAATATAATATAATATAATATAATATAATATAATATAATATAATATAATATAATAGGAAGAAAAAATATCATTTTTTTTCCATAACATTTTCACTCATATAACAATTTACCATGATTAATTAAAAAAAAAAACAACACCAAAAAATTCTACACATCTTTGTTTTGGAAAATTTAACATTATAACACAATGCTTGCAATATAAATTCATACCTGACAAAAACAGACTTAAAACATTCTCTACACTTCTGAAACAACAAATAAGAAGCATTAATGGTCACACAAATTAAAAACTGACCACATCAACTGACATACCTTTCAGAGTTAACCGTCCATCAGATTTGCAGAAACACAGGTGAGATCCAGTGGCAGATCTCCTTTCAATACACACTTTCTAAACTCTCTCACGAGTTTGTTTGCATTAGTGTATGCGTGTATATAGTTTGCATGTGTTTGGTCCAGTGCTGAAATATATTCTACGTCTCTGCTCTTGTGTGTGTGCGTGTGTGTGTGACTGGCTGAAGTTTTTGCCGGTGTGCTGGACTGTTTGCTGAAGAGGGAGGAGGCTAAACCAACCACCCCCTTCCCCAAAACACACACACACATGCACAAACACAACCCCCATCCCATGAGCAGAGCCTGAAGGGGCAGCACACGAAAGAGAAGAAAGAGGGGGATGAGAAACAGAGAAAACCGGAACGAGAGCTCAGAGAGGAGAACTAATGCACAACTGCTGGCTATTATTCAGTGGCTGAATCTGAAAATTGTAAGTTTATACTAATATAAATCAAAGTCAAATGCCCAAATCAAAAAGTCTAAGTGAAGCGCTCCCATTTAGCATGCACAATTAATTTAAATTGACAAAAGTGACTTTATTTACTTTATTAATGCAAGTAAAGTGTGTAATTTAATGTTTCAAATAAATAAACTGTCAAAATATGAGTGAAATAATTTATTACACGTCTGTCTGGAATACCTGATTTTGATCGGTCAGTCGCGACATTCCTAGGTATGTTATTCCGAAATAACAACTGCTAAATAACACAGGCTCATCCAGTTACTTCGAATCATCTTGGCCGTCAGTGAATACGTTCAAATTCATGTACTTACAAACACATTCCTATGCATCTGCTTGTCTGTCACCCTGTGTTTTTTGACTGTTTGGTGCCATCTTGTGAATAAATAGGCCAATAGCTAGGCTTGTGTATTTATTCATCCAGTTTAGTTTCTATCAGCTTTGCGTTTTTGACTATTTGGCATCATATTGTGACTAAATAATGCGCAGGTTAGTATATGCTCCATCAGCTGTTTTCATTTCTGTTATTAGAGTATTCATAAACTATTATGGTTCAGAACAGTTTTTTGTTTGCAATTGTTATGCTTTGTGGCAAGAAGCCATGTAATAAGCAGGAAGAAGTATATCCATGATGGTTGTTTTTAAAAAATAAAGTCCTTTAGTTTTATACAACAGCTTCTAGTTGGGCTGCCGATAAGCTTGTCTGGCTTTATTCTGCAATAATAACCTTCTGGATGTACTCTATCCCGCTTATTTTGGCTCTCTGAAATGCTTGATTCTGACTGATCCGCCATGACATGAGGTATGTTACTCCCAGATATCAGCCACTAAAACTACTCACATAGCATAATACAGGTACTTCAAATCATCTTGACCGTCAGTCAGTAAGTTCACATTCAAAATTTATGCTTGTCTTACTTGTTTTTGAAGGTTTGGTGTAATCATGTGACTGAATTTAACGTAGGTAAGCGTCTGCTATGTTTAGCTGTTATAATTTTGGTCAGCTTTGCATTTATTTGAAGAATGAATAAACTATTATGGATCAGACCAATGTTTTGTGTCTAATTTCTATATTTTGTGGCAAGTAATCATGTAATAAACAGGATAAAGACCACCAAGAACGTGGTTTTCACAGAACAAAGCCCTTCAGTCTATTACTATATGTCTGGCAGGTTTTATTACACAATAACAACCTCTTGGATGTACTTTATACTGTATGTTACATATAAAATATCAAGTTATGTTTCTTTTCTTACCATTTTCAAAAATGTGTTTTCTGGTTTATATTAAAAGGGCTAAGGGTTCATTGCACACTAAGTCCAAGATTTTTGCACATTAAAAATAAATTAGACTTCACAATGTGTCAATCACACTTACATTCTCCTATGGAACTTCCGTTCGTTATAAAAAAATTGCATTGTGTTAAATTCTTTTCAGGTTTTCCTCACCTATAGCAAGCATTTTGAGAGAGGTTTTCACAACTCACAACCCCAAAACAAGCAAAAATAAAAATAAAAGGCTCTATTTTAATGATCTAGGTGCAAAGTCTGAAGCGCAGGGCTCAAAACCATTAAGGGCATGTCCAAATCCACTTTAGCTATTTTAAGGACGGAAAAATAAGCTCTGCGACGTGGTGCGTGGTCTAATAGAGTTGTGCTTATTCTCTTAATGAGTTATAGGTGTGTTTTGAAAATAAACCAATCAGAGTCTCATCTCTCATTCCCTTTAAGAGTCAGCTGTGTCGCGCCATGGCGCATTTGCTATTTACATGGAAGACTTTGTAAGTGGAAAAACTGAACGCTTCATTAGCAAGAAAACAGTTAAACAGACCATCTGCAGCGCGAGAATAAGAGAATGAGCCTCCTCCGAAGGCCGGATGCCTTTTCTTTCACTTTCACTCTTTCGTTGATAAGGAAACGTGTTGTACACACAGACATCCATTAGCCTACATAAATAATTTTGTTTGTTAATGGCAAAGATTTATTTCAAAGCTATTTCTAAATTCTCTAAAATTAATTTCCAGCAAACGAATAAATGAACAATAATAATGAAGTGTGGTCAAAAAACTGAGTTATATCCAAGCACACATGCTATGCCTCATATGGTCCAAAACCTGACAAGTGGACAAATCTAAGCTTCTTTTTAATAAAACAAATATGAATAAGCATTTAATAAATAAAACTACTACTAATAACATTATACAAAAGCAAATTGTCATGAATAAACTAAAAAAAAGGCCCCCGAGATGGAGAAGGCATGGAGGCAGTGGTTTTTAGATTTATGTAGAGAGTAATATTTATAAAAAATATTTTAATCCATTTAATTCTTTTTTATTTGTAAAGATATTTGCGTATTGCTCTACATCCTGTGTGTATTAAGCCATGTGTAAGCGAGGCGCACAACTAACGCACTCAGCTGGTCTATTGTGCAGTCTATTTTAGTTCCTCAAAATAGCAATGCGCCAACAATGCGCCTTAACACACCTCTTTTTTTAGACCGAAACACCCACGAGTCCACAAAGTGGCGCAAATGGATTTGCTATTTAAAAACATGGTGGAAAACGGGAAAATTGCGGTTGCGTTGATGTGAAAATTGCAACACATCATGGAAACATACAGTATCTTGCGCCTTATTGCACCAGGTGTATGATAGGGCTCATAGAATGTGACTGACTAAATTAATCAAATTAATTACTTAATTCACAGCACAAAGCCCTTTATGACAAACAAAGTGTGGAATATAAAGACAGATTGTGGTGGATGGTTGAGAACCACTGCTCTATTGTATGCTGGTTTCAATGCCTGGTGTGCATTGATTCCATTTTTTTAACGGATTCATTAACAAACATCGGCCTCAGTGTACAAAGTTTCTGTGCGTGATAAATAATGAATGTGATAAAAGGCATATGAAAATTTCTGACTCACTATGCAATGACCTTAAAATGTGATTGACACAACATGAGGTTGAATTCCTTTTTTATATACATGCAAAGGTTTCAGATGAAAATTTCAGATTAAGTGTGTAATAAACTTTACTATTAAGTACTGAAATAAAAGGACTTTTGTCCCGAATATGTAGTTAAAGTATCTGAGGTCATTAAGAATAATAGAATCAAGAAGTGAGTAAAGCCCTTTCAGATGCATCCCAGCACTGGGAAACACCCATACACTCCTGCATTCACACTCATACACTATGGCCAATTTAGCTTATTCAATTCACCTATAGCACATGTCTTTGGACTTGTGGGGGAAACCGGAGCATCCAGAGGAAACCCACGCGAACACGAGGAGAACATGCAAACTCCACAAAGAAATGCCAACTGGTCCAGCTGGGACTTGAACTAGCGACCTTCTTGCTGTTAGGCGACAGTGCTAACCACTAAGCCACTTGTCGCCATATCGAAACATACAAAAACTAAACTTAAAACTTAAACAAATAGCTTCATCTTTGCAAAACCTCCACCACATACAGTATTACACCATTGCCAATATTTATATCTTAAATACAAGGCATATTTGTCTATGCCTCAGAGTCACAATATGCAGAAATAAAAGCTTCTTTTGAGCAAAGATCATATTAATTCCATCACGACACCCATGACGTCATGTGACAAACCTGTCGCTCCATTATCAAAGTGCTGCCATGAATAGAGAAAGCAGATCCTATTTGCTCAGTGTATGTGTTCACACATACAGCAGCCTGAGGTGTATTTCTACAATAAGTCTCTTAAGCTGTCAGCCCTGAGTGAAAATAACCAGTTTGAGACATGAGAAATCAGATCCAGCAGCGGTATTATAAGAGTCTCTTTCAGTGGTTCAAACATGTTAGTGCACTTCATGATCTGCGCAGCATAAACCTGACTTCCCTCAGTGCTTGTATGACATTGTCTATTGTGCAGGAGATCCTGCAGGTTAAGAGACTTTAATCAAAGCATAAGGGTGATTCCTATGAGTGTGGATTGGCCTTTCAGTCAAGCGTCAGTGTTAAGGACTTCACTTTCCCAATCACACAATTACAGTAGTACAATACTAGATGTGTGATGGTGATGATGATGATGATAATAATAATAATAACAATAATAATAACAACAATTTATATTAATATTAATTAATATTATTAATTACATTTTATTAATGAGGCACTTTCTCACAACCCAAAGCTCCACAAAAATATTTAGGGTAATACCGCAGTTGTTTTTTTAATGTGCGAGCTGATATTATTGAATTTTTCAATTACTTTGCAAAAGCATTTATTGCATGATGACATATATAAATATAACAATAAATATATTTATTGCAATATAATTGACCCTTGATAAAAAACAAAAAAACAAATTCTTGTTTTACCAAGGGAAAATTACATTGTGGTCATCCTATTATAGTTTTATCCTCCAGCCAAAATAAAACATTTGCCATGAGTTAGAAAATCTGTTTATATGCATTTTTTGTTAGTTTTTTTGGCCTTTGGAGTTTTTTTTTTTTTCCATTTTCATGGTTTTGACCAACAGTCACCACTTTAATTAATCCATCCAAGTGTTCATACACATCCATACACATTTTTGTTTTATTAAAGTCATTATGAAATCAAAATTTACAATGTTTATTCAGCAAGAGCACATTGTTAGTCTAAGGGTGTGTGTCCACCGAAGTGTTTTGGCACTGCAGAAACTCCAGCTAAGTTTTTTGCTGTTGTTGTTTTCAATAAAAGCACCATGTTTTTAAACTGCTGGCTAGAGATGCAATGATTATAGATTTTGGTTGTAAGATTATAGTCTGAGGAATAATTAAGGTTTCACAGTTATCACGATTATAATCTACTCATTAATTTCAAAACACTACTAGATATTAAAGTGTATAAACTAGTGTATAAAGTGTTATTTATTGCTGCTCAGTAACCAATTATTACAGCACAAAATAATAATAAAAAACAAACAATAGTCCAATTCTCTTTGGACATAAAAATAAGTGAAAAAAGGTTTTTGGCACTTAAACAAGTGATAATTTTAGACTGAAAATAAATGACAGAACAACGAATAAATAAATAAATAAATAAATAAATAAATAAATAAATAAATAAATAAATAAATAAATAAATAAATAAATAAATAAATAAAAACAAATAGTATTTGTCTGATGTAAATTTAAGCTATTAGCTAAGTATTTCCCTTTTAAAGAGATCAAATGTAGTCAAAGGCTGCTGAACCTCTGATCAACACTGCACTTTTGATCAACTATATTTTGAAGCTGTTTGGTATTTTCATTTTGTATTTTTTTTCTCTTTGGAGTAGAAATGTGTATATTTCTTATAAGTATGAAGCTAATCGGTCAGTTCTTGTCACGTGACTCACGGTGCATTTGCACCATTCTTTCAACTAGGTGCGCCAGGAAAGCGTGAGCACATCACTCTCAATATGCGCTCAAGATAAGAAATAATGAACTTGCGCACGCAAAAGACGCGATATGTGAACGGCTATTAGTTAATAGCATCAGCCATAGTTAATCCAATCTGTGTGTGTATTAGCCTTGATGTACAAGCTTGGAAACTCTAAACTTGTTTAGTTGCAGCAGTTTTGTTCCATGCAGAAACACGGTGTTTAGAAGCCTTTATGATTAATTAACCGTGACAAAGTAAAGCGCAGTTGATAGTGAAATCGATTAATTGTTGCATCTCTATTGCCGGCTGTGTAGCCAGAGGCTGAACGTGCGTTTACATGTACATCGTTTTTTAAATACTTTGAGTTGGAGAAGCGCTCACAGCGGAGAATTTTTAGAAAAGCGCTTGTGTTTCTGCAGCGCAACATGCACTCTTAAAGTGAATGTTAATTCAAAGTTACAGCCCTGAATAAAGTTTATTCTGAATAAACCTGGGCAAACCACCCCATATCCCCCCCCCCCCCCATCCCCACCCCCCCATAATAAATATATTAATTTATTTTAGTAAATATAACACTTTATTCATATTTAATACAAATAAATGCAATTATTATTATTATTATTATTATTATTATTATTATTATTATTATACAATTATTATTCTAAATAAATAACAGAAAACAGTTTAACAAGTTTAACAATATTGACACGACTGGAGTCATATGCCAAGATCCCATTTTTTTTCCATGAATATTATGACAGTCTATGACAAAATCTATAGAATACAAAAAATATATGTTTTATAGAATTAACTGTTGTCTTAAACCCGACTTATGACCGACAATTGATGTTAAGTCTTACCTCCCTGAATCACCATCTCTCCTTACTGCTTCACAGCCATGCTTAGTCAAAATAAGATCATCATTATATTATATATAACTTATATATCTCATATCATATATAACTTGTATAACAAGCTATGTAATATATATATAGAACTTTGGTTTTGTTGACTTGCAACACTCGCTGCGTGCCAACATCTCTGCATAAAAGGCTGTTACTCCGGTTTTACATCAATAAGTGGTGCGTATTTTATCGTTGTGCATGTAAACAACCGGCATTCATACTAGAAGCAGCACGTGAAGTGCGCGGGAATTGTTCTCTACGTACATGTGTCAGTTTGGTTTCACCAGTGGTGTTTCGGTTGCACATAGAGTAGTAATCTTGCACGTGCAAAATACCTAACGTGTTTATTCAGGGATTAATATTTGCATAAAGTAAATCGTATCTCAAAGCTTTTACTGGGACACTTTTTTTTGCACCGTCTCCCTGTGCCTACTCAATATTATGATTCAGTTGAAAATACGTCATCATACACTGTAAAAAACATGCTGGGTTCCACACAATCAATTTGTGCTGGGACAACATGAAGGATTTAAGTTAACTTATTAGTATTTACAAATTTAAGTGGATTGAACATTTAAGATTTTCAGCTCATTTTAAATAAATTATTTTTTTTTGAGTGTAGTGAAATTAAAGTCTACAGAAACTATATCACACACCACAATATACAGTAAAATCGACGAGAACAGTGACTACATTTTGACATATCAAGTCTGTATTAATTAAATGATATTTTGCATTCAGACGTCAGGCAGCTTGTCACCTGACCTGCTCTCTATAATCTGCTAATGTTCGAGGCACTAGAACAGTTTGTAGAGCTCAAACCACACAGGACGACATTACAGAGAAATAATAACACAAGAGGTTTAAATTGCACATTAGCACAGGCAAGGTATGCAGAGAGCTTGTTTGAGCATGAAGGGGGTGTTAAATCGACCCTTCAATCTGAACACTCAGTACAGAGAAGACAGATGCAGAAATTACACTTTTATTCCTGCCCAAAGGGCCAGAGCTGCAAGGTGATAGTATTTATTGCATTTAATGTGCTCATCTGAGTCACTAAACATTGTATCTTACACACATCTGAGTTTAGATTTACCTGGGACAATTGAATTTGCTGAATTCATTACAATAATAAACACAGTCCCAACTCTTTTTTCTACCATTAATCCTGAGCTATGATGAAGAAGCAGCAAAGACAAGAGAAAAAAAAAGATCTATTTCAGATTGTAAGAGCCATATGTATAGAAATATAATTATTATGTAATACTGTCCAAAAATCTAAGGTTGGTATGTTTTTCCATGATAAAAATACATTGTTTTATTCAGGAAGTGACATTACAAATGTTTGCTACAAAAAAATGTATATAATACAAAAATAAATTTAAAAAGATACAAACAACTGAAATATTATGCAGCATATCCATTTTTAACAATGGTAAAACAAAAATCTTTTCCTAAACGTAAAATCTATCTTCTGATCAACTTATCCAATTACTTAAAAATTAAATCATGAAAATGTGTCATCATAAATGTAAAAAAAAAAATGGAAATAAATATAAAAATATGATATAAAAATATAATTATAATATATTATAATATAGAAAAGGTTCAATTTAAACCTTAGAAGTCACACACAGATTTGGAATCCTAACAAAAACAGTATTAGATGTGAGTCCATATTTAAAGAACCACACCGCCCTCTAGTGGCTTCAACTCTCTTGCTGATGATACACAGGGCAACTTTTTAAGCAATGTTTCTGGACAACTTTGGGAAATTATGCCATAAAAAGGCAACTACCTTACAGGGTAACTAATTAGGGCCATTGGTTACAGATGCAATAGTAATGTCCACTCTTAATAAAAAAATACCCAAGCAGCATCGCTTTGCAAAATTGTCCGGAAACATTACACAAAAAGTTGCCCCTGTGTATCATCAGCATCAAACTCAATACAAAACCACTTGCCAAAACCACTTCACTTCACTTTAAAAGTGTTGCCTAAGCCAGCTATTTTTTTTTATATATAAAATATACTTGAAAAGTCCATAAATGTCTAGATCAAAGATGCACAACTAGTGCATCCTCTGATGCCATGGCAGCCTCTGATTTGGCCCGCCATCTCATATAAGAAGAGAGGGAGAATGATAGGGATGGTTTCAAGATTGTCAATTCAAATTTAATGTAACCCTTTGTTTGTTTTACTGTTAAAAGCTTACTGAAATTAAATGGTGTAAATGAATCGGATTTGTTGAACTGTACATGCTGTCACCCGACAATGCAGAGACTTTGGTGAGCAAATCAAGGCAAAGGCAGATTCTGCTTGACTAGTGTATTTAGTATTGAACTCCACTATGTGATAAATATGATTGTTTATATTTGTATTGCAATACGTGATCATGAAAAAAGCTTTAATGTATACGATTTAAAGTAATGTTTTGTATTTTTTTTTATATTTTGAAATATTCTGAAATTGGAAATTACCCATGACAACATGCAATATGTAATATAGTTTGGTATATTTACCTTCGCCCCACATCTCTCAATGATATTTGGTTTTTGGCCCTCCATACAAAAATGTTTGGGCACCCCTGGTCTAAATGATATCATGAGCTAATTAGCATATTTGTGATGTCATGACATATTAGTCTCTTAAACTGATTTACTACTTATTTATACAGTCTATTTTAATACAACTAAATTCATAAACAAAAAAATGTATTGTCAGCTAAACACAGTCAAACGACAATAGACCCTTTTCACATTTCTGGGTTTCTCAGTAGAGGAAGGGGTCATAGTTGGGTAACTTAGGGCCAAGTGAATTGGAGAGTATAACACTTTTTTTACAATCCTATTTGCTCAAATAATAAAAGAAAAACTCCACGATGGTGTTATCAAGACTTTCAGAGAAAGGAAAGAAAAGTGTGAGATTGATAACGGCAGCCAGAGGAGAAAATATGTCAAATTTACTCTCAGCCCATAGACGCTGCATTAGAAACACCACGCATAAGCAGTAATTCATTTTTTGTAATTTAACGCAATTATGATAAATTACATTCATAAATGCATGTAAATGTTCATATGTTTTTAAAAGAATCTAAATATTGAAAACTTTCAAGGATTTAAGGATATGATATGACCGTTAAACTAGTCATAACAGTCTTGTGAAAAGGGTCCATAACTGTGCTTTCAGCTTATTTACATATAACATGACAAGAGAACCGTTTGTTCAACAAATTGATTTAAATCCCATCAAAATAGACTTTTTTTTAAACGCAAAATATATTTATCAGCCATTGCAAAAATCCACTTGTCAACTGAGTAAAATACTTCCTATTATGCCCCTCTCTACAAGACATCAGGTGTATAAAAATATATCAGAACACATATTTGAGTGTTTCATTAGAGTTCCCGTGAAGTGCTTTGAAATGTGTATTTTTAATTCAATGTTTGATGTATTTTAACTGAAAAATTAACAGAGGGTAGAGCATAGAGTAGCTCCTCCCCTTTAAAAAACAGCCAATAGCATTTCGTTTTGATCACAGCTCTGCCGGTGAGAGTGGTTGAGCTCAAGCGCATCAAATAAAAAAAAGCGAATGAGAAGTGTCTTGAAGTGGGCGGGGCATGTCAGAAACTAGAAAGTATTTGATTGGTCAAGAGATTTGATGAGAAACTGAAGTATGCAGTGATGTGAAAAAAAAGGGTTGATCGACTTATGCAGAAGTGACAAACTTCAAGCTTTGAATGTTTATATCAGTTTCGTATTTTATAAACGCAAATTCCTTAAAGCTGACAGACTGACACTAACATCTGAAAAAAATTATTCTGAAAAAAATATTCTAATATCACGGGAATACATACACCTTTAAATACAAACAATGATCAAAAGTGAAAAAAACTAAACAAAACAGGACCCTTCAACCAAAGACAACCCTCTTTCTCACTTACCCGCTGCTCAGCTCATCAGTGCGGGCGTTTTTAGAGAGCACATCTCCATCACTCATATATCCACTCATTTCCAGACCCACTCCTGCCAGCTCCAGATCCTCCACTCGATCCCCCAGCTCCAGACCACAGAGACCACTGCCCCGGGCTGCCAGCTGCTTCCGTAGTGGAGCCTGATACAGATAGCGGCCCTGTCCAGACGCCACACCTCCGCTGCGTGACTGATACCCGTTACCAACAGAGGGAGCATCTCCTGCTTGTAGACGGGGGCTGGACTGACCCATGCGACTGGCCCAGGACAGAGGCGAAGGTCGGGACGCCATGCTGAGGATGTTGCGACTGCTCATTTCTGTAGTCACGCCACCATCAAAAGTGGTTTCCAGTGTACTGATAGAGAGAAAAAAAAACATTTAAAATTAGGGCTGCACAATATATCGAAAAAATATTGGTAATCGCGATAATAGTATATGCAAGAAAACAAAGATTTAGAATTAGGGCTGCATAATATATAGAAAAAATATTGTTAATCGCGATATTAATATATGCAATATTCATATTGTAGTCACGCCACAATCAAAAGTGGTTTCCAGTGTACTGATAGAGAGAAAAAAAAAACATTTAAAATTAGGGCTGCACAATATATCGAAAAAATATCGTTATTCGCGATAATAGTATATGCAAGGAAACAAAGATTTAAAAAAAGGGTTGCATAATATATAGAAAAAATATCGTTAATCGCGATATTAGTATATGTAATATTCATATTGCAGCTCACGCCACAATCAAAAGTGGTTTCCAGTGTACTGAAAGAAATTTTTTTTAATTAGGGCTGCACAAAATACCCCCTAAAAAAATATTGTTATTCGTGATAATAGTACATGTAATAATCATGTTGCAGCTCACGCCACCATCAAAAGTGGTTTCCAGTGAACTGACAGAAGAAATTTATTAGGGCTGCACAATATATTGAAAAAATATCGTTAATCGCGATAATAGTATATGCAAGAAAACAAAGATTTAGAATTAGGGCTGCATAATATATCGAAAAAATATTGTTAATCATGATATTAGTATATGCAACCATATCATCAGCTCTCACCACCATCAAAAGTTTTTCTTTTCAGTTTACTGAAGAAAAAAAAATTAATTAGGGCTGCACAAAATACCCCCCCAAAAATATCATTAATCGCGATATTAGTATGTGCAATGTTCATATTGCAGCTCACGCCACCATCAAAAGTGGTTTCCAGTGCACTGACAGAGGAAAAAAAACATTTAAAATTAGGGCTGCACAATATATTGAAAAAAATATTGTTATTCGCGATATTATTATGCAATATTCGTATCACAAAGAAGTGCAATACATTAAGCTAATTTTATGTTCTGTTATGACTGTAGCTTGGATTGTTTTGGATCATTTTGGTGGTATTTTTATGTTTTGTTTTCTTTCTTTCATTTTAGATGGGCATGGGCAGTGATTATGACATGAAGTGCTATAGTTGACAGTTCGTTTTATTTAATTAGCTCAGAAAATGATCTATTACCTGTTTATTTTAGTATGATCATTATATAAATAATAATATTATTTAAATGCTGATGAAATAGCATTATGCAAGTGAGTTGTATCATAGAAATATAATTATCGTAACACTCAACAACAGCATTGCATATTTTCCTAAAAACATGCAGCTCTGTAAAAATAATTTAAGATGAAATGAAGAGAATGAATTCATGACCTGTCCTCCACTTCGATCGAAATTACGACTTTGTTTTGATAATTTCAAAGTCTCTTACGCTCAACAAAGCTGCATTTATTTGATTCATGTTACAGTTAAATAGTAATGTTATTAACAGTTTAAGATAACCATTTGCTGTTTTAAAATCTATAACAAAGTAATTTATTCTTTCGATGGTAAAGTTTTCCTGCATCATAAAAATGTTCTGCGTTATTACTCCAGTCTTCAGTGCTTCAATGCTTAATTATTATTAGTTGGTATTAATACATATTATCTTTGTGTGTAAATGCCTCTAATATTACTTTTGATTACTGTTGACTAATTTAATGCATCCTTGCAGAAAAAAGTTCATCAGTTTATCTCAAGCTTTGCCCTTTTTGTGTTCCACAAATATATTAAGAAGCAAATAGATGTTTTTTATTACAGTGCTTTCTAAAGTGTGACTTGACAACAACCTTCTGAAAAAAATTGCACAATGGTATCTATAGTTTCTTCAAAACTACTTTAGGTTTTTATTTATTTTGCACTATTTACAATGGCACTGTATCTCATTATCTAATACTGTAGTATTGTTCTGAAAACAACAGTTTCCATGATATTTTTCACCAATCAGCTTACATTTCAATATTGACCTAACTGTTAATATGAGGAGAGCTTTTATTCATAGAAATGAGTAACTGTAACAAATATCCCAACACCTCAGGAAAGAAAAATGTCCTGCTTCTCTCATTTTACCCTAAAATGGACTTTTCACAATTACTGCAGAACGCCAACATAGCAATGCAGTCCTGGTCAATTAGACGGAAGATCAAAACGAGGAAGAAAGCAGGTTTTAAGAATAGACTGAGGTGGAAAGAGCATGAGGAGCCAATAGAGACATTTATTAATTTATTAGGGAAATTTACAGTAAAAAGATTAAAGCTGAGGAGGATTGGTGCTTGTTATGGTCTCAAAAGAGAATAAAACGCCAGGAAAAGGTGATCTTTTATAGCAGCTTGTCTTTTCCAGTTTAAAGGGATAGTTCACCTACAAATGACAATTATGTCATCATTTACTCACCTTTTACTCTTTTTTTAAAAAAAAGAAGATATTTTGAAGAATGTTGGAAACCTGTATCCATTGACTTCCATAGCATTTTTTTTTTACTATGAAAGTGAATGGATACAGCTTTCTTCAAATATCTTCTTTTGTGTTCAACAAAAGAAAGAACTCATATTGGTTTGGATCCCGTGAGGTTGAGTAAATAGTGGGTAAATCTGCATTTTTGGGTGAACTATCCCTTTAAGTACACTAAAGAGCTGTCTTCTCCTTTGAAGTTGAACTGAGACTGAAACATCAGTCTGATTTTCATACTGATAAAAGTTTTATGAGGTTATTTGTTTTCGTTTACATGGACATTAGTAACTGAATTATTTGCCTTAATCTAAGTGAGACAATAATATGATTAAGGTGTTTACATGAGTTGCTTTTTAATGATCCTTTATGATATGCCATTTACATGTAATAACAGTTTCATGTAATTTCGGGTGTTTCATTATTTATTTTCACTTTAACTGCAGTCCGGCAGTTTCCCTTAATTCAGGAACACTTTATTCATGCCCCCGTGTGACAAACTAAATATGTATGCGTGTATGAAGTAGGACTGCTGGAAGAATGTTGTTTTAATGCAATTTGATACCCACGCCCAATGGAACCCATGGTCCTTCACTGACTCGGTAGGTGCAGCTTCATAGTGTTGGGTCAAACCCTGTGTGTAGAGACTATCCCTCTGTCGCAAATGCAGTGACAAGTCCTACATGATGGTATAGTTTGATTGTGGTGTTTACATGTCAGTGCTGCACTTCATATGCTGCTAAAATCAACATACTCCACATGTCTTAATTCGATTTCTGTTTAGTTTGATTATGACCTTAATCGGATTAAATTAATCAAAAATATCCGTTTACATCGTAGACTCTTAATCGGATATTGTCTTAATCATAATAAAATCATTATTGGTGTCCATATAAGCGTACTTAATGACAATGTCAAGATGTAAGATTTTCTTTTGTATCTCTTTATAACGTCCTGACAGAAAGATGAACATGTTTAATTTTTTTGGTTGGTGGAAATATGCATCTATTAGGAAACTTTTGTGCAGCTATGATAACAAAACTCCTGCTTTATGAGGTTTGTTTATACTTTTTCCAGATAGCTCCACCACCTCATTGATATCCCACATGACACTGGATGACATGTTTCTTGTCCATAACACAGCAAGACTTTTGAAGTGCATCGTGACAATTGCAACAGAAAAGAAAAAGGTATAGTGTGAACCAGAATTAGCCACTGGATGTGCTTCTTGTGATGGCTACAGCCTATACTGCAGTTCCTCAAACCAGAAAATGTTTCAATTCAATTCAATTCAATTCACCTTTATTTGTATAGCGCTTATACAATGTAGATTGTGTCAAAAAAGCTTCACATAAAAATGTCTACCTGTGCGTGATTTGTGTCCCCCGCAAACTGGACATGGTCTCCTCTAGATTCTGCCGCAGGTCAGCGATGTTTTGACAGTCCTCAGGCTCTGGTCTCTGGATCTTCACCTGAAAATAAGTTGTTTACATTTTATATGACATAATTATTACAACTTCAATATTCAAAATGTTTGGGATGAGAAAGATTTTATTATAAGGAAATTAAAGTTTTAAAGAAATTATTTAAAGTGGTGGTAAAGATATTTATAATATAATATATAATATAATATAATATATATATAATATAATATAATATAATATATATATAATATAATATAAATAATAATAATACACACACACCACACGCATACATATACATACATTACATATATATATATATATATATATATATATATATATTATATATATATATATATCTATATATTATATATATATATGCTTTTTGCATTTTATCCTAATCTTTATTTAATAAAATAAGTAAATTAGTAAATATAAAAGAAACTAAGTCAATGATTTAACTAACATTAATCCTTATTGTAAAGTGTGAATCTGAAGTGTATAAATATAAAACATTCATTTGTAATACATTCAGTTTTAATATGAGTTCAAATTATTACTGTTTTACTGTATATTAAATTTTGAATCAAATCTGAGATAAGAGATTTCATTAAAAATATATATTACAATTCTATAAACCTTATATTGCTGTAAAAAACATCAGAACTATCAGATGATCAATTACTTCTACCAGATTAATGCTGAATGAGAAATGAATGAAGTGTTACCTGACAGGTCCTCAGTAGAAGACTGGTTGGTTTTACTGAAGCTGCCAGAGTCACTGCTGCGACACCCAGAGCTCAGGTTTGTGCCCATGTTTCCATCTGCCTCATTTTGAGTCCTAAAATCACAAGAGTAAAAATGACATTCACATCCTTTTCCTTCGACATTCGAGTCAAGAAGTCAAGGCCTGACTAGAGGAATCCTTTATAGAAAACAAACACAGGTGAAGAGTCTGTTTAAGGAAATACCAGTCAAACGCTTCACAGCTGAGCCTGACGGGGAGTCACACACATCTATGAGCACGCATGAACATGTTGCTATATGTTGCTATAACTAGTTTAACAATCTGTCACTTAACTACAGAATGCATATAAACTTACTACACTTCTGTTTTGGCATGAACCTTTATCAGTCTATCCAAAGAGCATTAAACTCCAATTCAATAAGCTAATTCTGCGCTAATCTTTCCAAATTTGAGAGTACAAAAACAACAACTCAAGGCTTTCTGATTGGTTTTTAACATTTAGGTCTGTTTTTCTTTTATTCAAATGTTTTTAAGTTTTAAAAGTTTGTTGACATTGTTAAAAAATACTGTATAATTTACAGTAACTTACTGGCAATTTTGGTTGCCAGTAAGACTGTAAATTTACAAGCACACAGTAAATTGAATCGGCTTTCAGCTATTATGCCTCTCACTGCTGGAATCAGCTTCCAGAAATGATCAGATGTGCTCCAACATTAGCACATTTAAATCAAGACTGAAAACATCTGTTTAGATGTGCCTTTACTGAATAAGCACTGTGCTACGTCCGACAGATCGAACTACTATGTTTTTCTCTTCATTTCATTATTTTATAAAGTGTTTTAACACATTTTATCTGTTTTTTCAATCATTTTTATTATTTGTTTTTATTTCTCTTATACTTGTTTCTTTTATTCCTGTTCATGTAAAGCACTTTGAATTGCCACTGTGTATGAAATGTGTTATATAAATAACCTTGCCTTGCCTAAATTAATGAATTGTAATTTATAAAAATACTGCATAATTTTAATTATTACTCAGTGTGCTTGTAAATTTTAGTTGCCAGTAACTTTGGTTGCCAATAAGTTACTGTAAATTATACAATAATGTTTTACAGTGTGCTTTTTCAAAGTCCAATAATACTATTTGCCTTTTAATGTCATTCTCATTTTAGTATTTACTAGTATTTGTTTACAGTAGTAAAGTTTAGGCTTAATATCTGAAATTGAAAAGACAAACGAATTATTAATTTTAGTTAACAGCAAAAACCAACACATGAACATTAGAAACCAATCCAATGAAAATTCAACAGAAATACGTGCCCAGCATATACGAGTACACTCCATTTAAAAAAGAAATATTTTTGTCCATTTCTCAGTGAATATGAGTAATATCCCTATGGGTAATGCAGCTCTACAAACGGTTGACCATGTTTTGACTGTATTAAATAATAAAATAAGGGCTTACACACACAGCATTGTTGGTTTACAAAAAAATAAAAATAAAAAAACAATCCTGTTGCACTACTACACTTGTTTTTTAGTTTTTTTTATATAATAAAACAAAAATCAAGAAAACATGTTAAATGAGAATCTGAAATATTTCATGGCATTCTTCAAAAAATAAAGATGTTTTAGTTTTCATCATGCGCCATTCAAATATTTGAATAGTTTAAAATAAATTGGTCTTACACTTCATCTTTTAGATTTTTTTTTTATAGTATGTGTATTAATTCCGCAATTTCCACAATCATAAACTGACTTATCTATCATTTGGTAGAGGTTGATATTTTAGAAATTATGGGATGTGTTGAAAAAAATGCATTCTGTGTGTAAACTAGGAGTTAAGAAATGCAAAACAAACATTTTTTTCTTGCTGGGGTAGTTGAAAGGATATACGTACAGTACATGGGTATTCAAAAGAATACCACAACTTTGAAAATCTGTATTTAATCAAAGAAACATGATGGAACCTTGGGTAGTTAATCAATGTGAAGAGTACTTAAAGTTTTTTTTAAGTAGAAAAACAAGTTCATAGATGTTCAATATGACCCCCTCCAGACACTTGAGTGACATCAACCCGAAGTTGTGGTATCCTTTTTGAATCACCCGGTATAGTGCATTTAACAAAACAGATTTATTAAACAGATATATTTAAAAAAATAATATTTAGTTACAGAACATCTTTAGAAAGGATAATCATACAATTAAATTCAAGCAAAATATTGCAAAAATAGTACAACCTACAACATTTTAACAATTGTATATATTTTTAGTTTCTTTTGGTTTTGCTATTTTTGAAATTTTAATAAAATTTGTTGAGCTGAGCACTGTATCTTAGAAATAGGTTTGAGCAATCCAGTGTTGTTTTTTATTTTAAATACTCTAGTACTTTCATATTTTAAAGTATCTTTTAGGTTTTCTATTTACTATACTGATAAACAATAAGACGTTTAGTTATTCATCAATGTTTAAACTATTTCATTCAATTAAAACCTTAGTTTCAGTAATTAGCTTTTATTGAATATTTCTTGCTCTCACTGTAATTTTAAATTTATTTCATTATTTTCTTTAATGAACAGCATTTTTGACATTATAATTACAGTTTTCCACATTCTGCTTGAGTTATTTACTTAGTTTCCAATTTTAGTAATTGTACAATATTTATCGTCTTTAATGTTTCCCCCCTATTGTTTCAGTTCATTTAATAGTTAAATATAACTAATAAATGAAAACATACAGGATTGTATAGTATTTAAGCAATCCAACTCGTTTATTTCTAGAGTGGCCGATCCAATCACAGATCGGAAATTGTGCCGATCACACGGTTCAGACTCGATCGATCGGACGTTACCTCAGGATGTTACGATCAGGACTCGAATATATATGTATATATATAATATATATATATATCTATATATATATATATATATAATTATATATATATATATATATATATATATATATATATATATATATATATATATATATATATATATATATATATATATTCTCATTATTTTTTAATACATCTATATGAGGTGCTGTTCATTTTTATATTCGATTTTTTTTATATTTACTGTTGCACTTAAGTGCAAAAGTGAAGAATTTATGTTATTTATTATTTGATTTTTCTCAGACTTTTCACAGAAGTGCTTTGAGTTGTTGAATGGTGAAATAAGGTGAATTAAATAAAAAATGATGAACATCTTGGATCTGTTTCTTTGCTCTTCTTTATTCTTCTTTTAATGTATTATAGAAGTATCAGACCAAGTTTCGGTATCGGTAGATACTCAAAATCAAATGACTTGGACTCAAGGGCAAAAAAACCTGATCAGGACATCCCTAATTTCCAGTTTTCATTTTTCATAGTTATCAGTTAACAATAATTCCATTTATTTATAATACCTCTTAAACTATTATTTAGAGTGGATGCCCCTTGGGCGACGTCTAAAGACAATTAGAAGTTCCACAAATCATTGTAAAGTTCCTTTTGTGCCTGAAGCAATTAGTTTAATTAATGTAGTTTATCAATAGTTTGTTATTATTATTTTAGTATTAGTATTATTTTTATTAGTAGTAATAATTTTGTGTTTTTGTGTAATTGATGTCGTGTTGGTATTTATTGTGTTAAGTGTGTCAATTTTGTTATATGTGAAGCACCATACCATGTCAGTATGAATTGCCCCAACAGGATTTATAAAGCTTTAAACTAAACTAAACTAAACTAAACTAAACTAAACTAAACTAAACTAAACTAAACTAAACTAAACTAAACTAAACTAAACTAAACTAAACTAAACTAAACTAAACTAAACTAAACTAAACTAAACTAAACTGAATTCTCTGGCCCAAATGAAATGATTCCCTTTTTTGATATGGCTTAAGCCTCTCCTTCAGTCTAAATCTATGACAATTTATCAACTTACAAATAAAACAAATCCAAGCAAGCGTCTCACCGGTACATGAAGGGTGCTACGGTGGCTGTGTTGGGATGATTGTACTGCTGCTGTGGTTGAGGAAGCTGCACACTGACAGTGTTGCTGGCGGTGGATTGAGTCCCGTTGGCCACCGGGGCGGTGTTGTGAATCTGGTGTCCTTTACCCTCAGTGGAAGCCAGGCTGGAAGAGGATGAGGAATGCCTGCTGTCTCGATGAAGCCCCAAACCTGCCCCCAAACGCACACTGCGTGGCCTCTCATTGTCTTTACCACCGAGGGGCAGCGCTGAGCTTTTCACCGCTCCGTTTCCAGCACTTTCTCCCTGGTTTGGAATTCCACTTTGGACAGGGGCGGGGCCATCCTTCTTGGCCCCGCCTACTTTGCCGCCTTTAGGTATAAAACTGGCAATTTTAGAGGCTTTTCTGGGCTCTGGTTCAGAGGGGGCAGCAACAATGTTTGAAGAACCAACTTCCTCCTTGACCTCCTCTACCTTTTCTGAAGGAGAGCCTCGCTTGGATGCGTTTTTGTCTTTGCCCTTTTCTTTGTCTTTCTCTGAAGTTTTCGCTGATGCTTTTTTCGCTGTAAGAGCACGACTGAACGTTCGCTGTGCGATGCCTTTTAGCGCAATTTTTGGGCTGCTTGTAGTCATGCTAACAGCCCCATTTGTGGGTCTCACATTACCATCCATTTCCTCAATGGGTTCAGTATTGGAACCGGTCTCGACTCTTTCCAAAACCAAACCGGCATCTTTCCCTCCTGTGGGCGTAACAGCGCCCTCTGTCTGCGCGGATGATTGGATCCTCCTTTGCTATTAAAAGCTTGAGTTTCTCCAGCATGGATTTGAGGCACAGCTTTAGGTGTGGTTCTGCAGGTACGGGCTGCTTGCTTGGAGATCCAGCTTGGTGGAAAGCACCGTGGAGGTAGCAGAGGTGTGCTGCTCTCTGGGATTTGATTCTCCAGGGTTTGCTACTCGAGTTGGGCTGAGGGATGGCTGATGATGATGATGATGATGATGATGAAGTTGCCACAGTGCTGGTGCTTACAGAGGTGCAAGCGGATGCCAGAGCGGGATCATTCACACTCTCTGATGATTCTGGAGAGGAAACCACACAAGAAGTAAAGGTGAGAATCAGAGAGAACTAAATAATGGATAAACTTGTTAAATAATCACTCTGAGAAATAAAGTTACAAAATCTGGTAACTTTTTAAAAGGTACAAATTTGCTCCTAACAGGTTCTTAAGGTATATATTAATACCTAAAAAGTACAAATGTGTACCTCATAGTACCTTAAAGGTACAAAAGTTTACCCTAACGGTACTAATGTCCACCTGTACGGTTCAAAGGTGTACCTTTTGAAAAGGTTGTCCCAGTGACAGATTATTACCCTTATTTCTGAGCTGGCTTGACAACCACCTGTTGGACACACTCCTCCTTAATGTACCAGACATTCTGTTAGAAACTCTCATATGCTTACCTGCTTGTTTCTACGTTTGTCTTAAAACAATACTGCCTACAGCTATGTGTACACCTATTCATTGTACATATTGCTGTCAACAATATGTTGTTTTGCACTGTCTGTATTTTGCACTATAGTTGTATTTGCACTGTCTGTATTTTGCACTGTCTGTATTTTGCACTGTCTGGAGCCAGCACCTAAGCTTTCCATTCACAGCACACGTGCTGCTGATGATGTGACAATAAAATGATTGATTATTTGATTTGTTATATAACTGCTATTTTCATTTACAACACTTTATTTTTGCATCTCGTTTAAATACACTATGAACAGCAGCTACGCTAATTATTTTCTTTATTCTCTATTTCCACCTGGGGATACTCGTCCCGAGGCCCCTAGAGACTATGCAGCGCCATTGATGCATCCAGACCTGTGTAGAGATGATCTCAAGGTATCCATAATCCTGGACCAGCCCGTATCCTAAGCGATGCTGTGGTGGTCATGAGAAAATGAAGTGCATGAGACTGTTCCTGAAAGACCACAGTGACAAACGAGTGCACGCATTGATTCTGTGGGCCTGCCTGACCCTCCCCACCGGTGCCCTGCAGCTTCTCCATGAGTGGACGTCCAGCTTCCCCAGCCTCTGGCGCCTAGACTGCAGCTGCTCCACATAGGAATTTGTCCAGAAGAATATGTTTGTGCCAAACTGAGCTTGGTTTCTCTCTAGGTTTTTTTTCCCCTTCACTTTATCAATTGGTGAACTTTTTTTCCTTGCCACTGGGGTGCTCGGATTGGAACTTGTGGAGCTGGGCATCGTATGGATTGCTCTACAGTGTTTGAAATTTCAGGCAGTGAAATTTAAACCACACTGAACTGAACTAAACCGAACTCCACCTCTGAAATCTGGACTTTACTAGAACTAATGTTAGGGGGGGCTGCTTTGACACAATCTACATTGTAAAAAGCGCTATATAAATAAACATGAATTGGAATGGGATAATTCTGAGTGGTGATGGCTTTTGTTGTTAACAGGAAAATACACATAAAACCTTGAAGTGCACATCACAAAAAGCCACATTCAGATGTGTCATCTACTGTAATTAAATGAACATCCATTTTTATCAATTATCAAAATTAGTTTTTGTTGCTCAGTGAAATTTCAGTATTGCTTATTTATTTAAAGTATATTTATTCATATTTTTCATTGATTTTTTTTTTGTGGAATTTCAGAAATAACGTTTTACAGAAAAGTTAGTTTTCCTTTTCAAATTTTTGTTTAGCTTCTATTTACTTTTATTTAAACTTTACCCTTCCTTCATTTAGTTGCCGAAGCAATATTTCAGATTTACATTTTTCTGAACATTATACATTTATTATTTTATATTTTCTGAACATTTATACATTTATATTTTTATATTTTTCTGAACATTTATACATTTATATTTTATTGTATTTCAAGCATTCTTTAATTGCCAAAAATGTTGGAAAAAAAGTTAAAACAGCAAATACACAAGGAAATCCGACTTTTAAATAATATAACAAATCCAAGTCAAATCAAATATATTTCTGTGCCACATTTGACAAAAAAAATCCAAATTTCAATTAATATCATACAATTAAATTAAATACCATTCAAATTGTAAATGTTTATTGTTGTCCAGTAATATTTTTATATACTTTTGACTTTTAACATTTTACAACTTTTCGTTTTCTTTCTTATTATTATCATATTTTTGCTGGAACGTTCCCCTATCCATCCCACATTAATATACATTCTGAAAACCAACTGTAATCTCATTGTTGCAAACAGACTGAATAATCATGATCAGATTTCATCATAGCATACAGAAGAACTTTAGTGCTGATTCATGCATTATTCATACACCAACCAAAACAAAACAGTGATTTAGTTCATTAGAAGATTTGAAGAACAGAACTTATAAGCAAATGTAAATCTAATGCTAAGTAACGGCATGCAGGAGGAAAAAAAACTTGAAAGTTTAACCTGAGATGATATTGAAACACGTCTCCCTGCCATAAAGGCTAGTGACCCAAGAGCTAATGTTATTCTAATAGTGAGCAGCAGACGGGCCGACTGAGACCCACGCCTAAACTGTTACTCTAACACAGAGAGTAAGACTGTAAAACTCAGCCAAACACTGGAGGACAAGTTTAGCTATTGTGCACAAACATAGACACAACACAGGCCATACAAAAATAGACATTTTAAGACACATTCTACACGTGTTAGTTCTCTCTGCTTTCTGAAAATCATGTTAAAGTCTGCGAGACATTTATTTCAGTATGTTGATGTACACCAACTGAAATGGAAATTGATAGAGGGGTGGGGCTTTCTTTTTTGTGCATAATTCACTCATCGCAAACTAATGGTGAGAATATTGTGACTAATCTGGTCAAACTGATATCAACCAAGAAATAACGTCACTCCAAATTCAGATGCAAATGATCAGATTTTGGTTGAAGATTACCCCCCAATTTTTTATTTTTTTTGTTGGGTTAACATTCAGGTTCATTGTTCACCTAAAGAATACTAATATGCGCAAGCAAAATAAACAATATATATTTTGTTTACACAGTTTTTAAAAGTAATTTGGACACTGTGCGAAAACAAACTGTACATTACTACAGTTGTAACCTAATGATACTAAAAAAGGTATGGGGCTTATTGTTTTTCTGTGAAGAAATTTCACAAAATTCCCCAAAAAATGCAATGTAAACATGTCACAGTATATATACATTTTCTGATATTTGTTACAACTGAAAACACGAGAAGGGCTTATAAATGGTGTAGATCCGCTTTACCACAGTAACACTAAAAGGTGAACCACTAGCAGAAATGTAGAATATTCAATATTCAGTATAATTTTCTGATATCACAAATGCACTAAAATATTAGAGGAGTAATGTAATGTAATTGCTTGTATTTTTCTGTTGTAATAAGTCATATTAGTTGTGAATTTGACATGATCTGCACCACTATAAGATGCGGCTGTTTTGTTTTTCATTTTTATTTCTATAGCACTATTACAATGTAATAGAGTGTGTCAAATATTTTTGACCTTGACTTTTTTTGGACTCTTTTAGACTTTTTTTTACTGCATTTCCAACATGTTAAAAATGTAAATAAATAAATAATTACAATAATAAACATAGCAACATAATGATCATCAATCGGTAATAATTAATCGGCTTAAACTTCATAGAATACCAAAGAATAAAAAGCTATACAAGTTATTCAGATAATGGAAACATTCCAGAATTTCAGGCAAAAGAATTGTAATAGAATGCTTTTTTTCTTATTATTTTTTTCTTTTCTTAAAACTTGTAATGCTATTAAAACTACATGTGCAGTGCATTGAATTAAAACATACAATTTGGTATAGTAAAAGAGATAGTTCAGTCAAAAAAACTGAAAATGCTGTCATCGTTTACTCACTCTTAAGTTGTTTCAAACCTTTATGAGTTTCTTTCTACTGTTAAACACAAAAGAAAATATCTTGAAGACAGCTGGAAACCTGTAACCATTTACTTTCACAGTATTTCTTACAATGGAAGTCAATGGTACAGGTTTTCAGTTTCTTCAAATCTCTTCTTTTGTGTTTAACAGAAGATAGAAACTCATAAAGGTTCTTAAGGGTGAATAAATAGTGATTGCATTTTCTGTTTTGGATGAACTATCCCTTTAACTGTCTACAACACAGAACCAAACATAATCTGTAAAGTCACACAGCAAAATAAGACAAACCTTACAGAATGACATCGATACCTCTCCCAAAATAAATAGTCCAAAAGAGTAATTACAATCATGAGGGCAAAAAAAAACCTTAATGAAATCATTAGCTCTCCTTCACCTGGCAGGTCCATTTGTTAAAGTGTGTTGGTTTCACAGTAAGTCCAGCATGATGTGTCTTAGTAGTCCAGTCACGCAAATAAAGCTCCAACACAGAAGAGGTCTTGCAAAGAATCTCTCTCTTTCTCTCTCTCTCTCTCTCTCTCATTCACTTTCTCTCTCTCTCTCTCTCTCTCTCTCTCTCTCTCTTTCTTTCTCTCTCTCTCTCTCTCTCTCACTCACTCCATTTACAAAATATAATGGAGATTTACGGTTGGAAGATCTTGCATGGCACTGTTGCAGTTAATACTTTATCTTAAATCTGCAAGTCAAAAATAGTTGTATATTTTGTGGTTAGAGTGAAACTTTTTTTCATTGTTTTTTATATGGTGCAGGATTAGATCTATTGCTTGAAGTGTTGAAAGAAATGTTTGTTCATTTTAACGAAAGTTTCAGCATACCTGTATTTATTTACACTTTAAGGTGTATAAAACAGTACATGACGCTTGGGCAGGCAAAAATGTCTACATATTTAAGCAGAAAAACAAAAACACCGAATTGGATAATGAGTGTAATACAGGCAATGCTTTTAAAGGGTTGGTAAAAACAATAATTAGCTGCGATTTTTATAAAAATTTTGGTATGTAAAATTTGCTAGATTTTTTTAAATGAGGAAGTATTATGCAAAGCTAAAAATAACCTTTTCCTTTATAACCTTTATAAGTTTGGTAATAACATAAGACAATAACCAAAATTTGGTTAAATTGTTAAGTATTTTTAATTTTAACGCAACAAAGTTTTCTAAAAAATCTTTCTCTATTACACTGAAAACACTCGCTCCATCAGTCGGCTGATGCTCCAGAACAAAAATATGAACCAAACCAAACATAAATAAATAAATAAATAAATAAATAAATAAAAATCTGAGCACATTCTATTGCTACACATTAAAGAGAGGAGCTGTAGAAAGATTTACTCCAATGAATGCCTCAAGTGAGCTCTATTTTGCTTGCAGAGACATTATGTGTTGTTTATTATGATCTAAATCATTTTAAACCAACTTAAATGCTACTTAACGTGACATAGCTTGCAACATTTGGAAAGCACATAAAGGGACAATTCATCTCATTATTTACCTAAGCTTTTTCACCATGAGATTCTTTCTTCTATTCTGGACAAAAAAAAGAGATGTTTTGAAGAATGTTGGAAACTTGTCACCAAGAATTAGTTTTTTCTACTGTGGATGTCAATATCTACCACTTTCCAAAATTATTCAAAACATATATATTTGCCTGTGTGCTGACCAGAATAAAAAATAAACTCTAGTTGCTTTGAAACCACTTAAGGATTAGTAAACGATCACAATTTTCATTTTTTGGGTGAACTGGGCCTTTAAATAGATAGTTCACGTTCCTAAAACTGAAAATGTACTCACCCTGATGTAGTTACAAACCTTTGAGTTTCCTTTTTCTGTTGAACACAAAATAAGATATTTTGAAAAATGTTCGAAACCTGTAACCACTCGACTTCAATGGAAGCCAATGGTTACAGGTTTCCATCATTTTTCAGAATAACTTATTTTGTATTCAACAGAAAAAGGAAAGTCATAAAGGTTTGTATCTACTTCAGGGTGTGTAAATACAATAGTAAATTTTAATTTTTTTGAGGGATAACTGTAGCTTTGAGTTAAGTTGTTGCTTGCCAATTTGCTACAAAAACAACATAATAAACCCAATTTCATTAATTTGTTTAGTTTTTAAAAATCTGTATATCTTGCTCCTCTATCTGACATGGACAAAAACACAGTTCCCATCCCATTCAGTTGCTATTTAATGAGCGGCACAGAAAACAAAGCAGCAATTAGGAAGTGATTAAGGTCCAATTAGCCATGCCAGCCTGAGAGAAGTGGGTCAGACCACTAATGACTTCCAATAGGTAGAGATAGAGAAAAGAGAGGGGCCGAGAAGGGGACAGGCCCAAAAAAAATTAATTAAAAAAACAGAATGACTCAGCTTATTTATCAGAAACTTCAGATCAGAAACAAGTTGCAAAAGGGAAATCAGTTACTGTCCAAAAATAATGAACTACTAAACTGTCAATCATTTGCACATGAGGAGTTGAAATAGTTGGATGCATATCATGAGGAAACTCCAGAGGAACTTTCTGCCTTCAGGGTTTGTGGCCCCTTAAAGTTCCTCTTGACGTCCATATTTAAGTGATATTCCTCCACGGGCAAGAATAACAGCTACCATTAGTCTCAGATGACCACACAGGAGAACACACGACGGCGGTTCATGTTCCTGTCATATTACACCCTTTTCTCTGACTAAAATAATATGTAAGATAAATGCTTAAAATATATATGAAAGTGCATAAAACTGTATAAAAGCTCAAAAATGCACTTCTTCATAAATACAACAAGAACTCTTTAAAAGAATTGTGTATCTATCTATCTATCTATCTATCTATCTATCTATCTATCTATCTATCTATCTATCTATCTATCTATCTATCTATCTATCTATCTATCTATCTATCTATCTATCTATCTATCTCTCTATCTATCTATCTATCTATCTATCTATCTATCTATCTATCTATCTATCTGTCCATCTATCTGTCCATCTATCTGTCCATCAATCCATCTGTAAGTCCATCTGTCCATCCGTGCATCCATCCATCTACAGTGCATTCATAGAGTTACATTTTTTTTACGTTACAGCATTATTCCAAAATAGATTCTATTCATTAATTTCCTCACAATTCTACACACAATAGCCCATAATGACAAAGTGAAATGTTTTTTTTTAATTGTTGCAAATTTATTACAAAATAAAAAAGCTGAAAAATCAAATGTACAGAAGCATTCACAGCCTTTACTCAATACTTTGTTGATGCACCTTTGCCATTTTTGCCTATTCCTCTTTGCAGTACCTCTCAAGCTCTAGCAGGTTGGATGGGAAGCGACGGTGTACAGCCATTTTCAGATCTCTCCTGAGATGTTTAATAGGATTCGGTTCTGGGCTCTGGCTGGGCCACTCAAGGACATTCACAGAGTTGTTGTGAAGCCACTCCATTGATATTTTGGTGGTGTGTTTTGGGTCATTGTCCTGCTAGAAGATGAACCGTCGCCCCAGTCTTAGGTCAAGAGGACTCTGAAGCAGGTTTTCATTCAGGATGTCTCTGTACATTGCTGCATTCATCTTTCCCTCTATCCTGACTAGTCTTCCAGTTCCTGCTCCTGAAAAACATCCCCACAGCATGATGCTGCCGCCACCATGCTTTACTGTAGGGATGGAATTACCCTGGTGATGAGCGGTGCCTGGTTTCCTCCAAACGTAACGCCTGGCGTACACTCTAAAGAGTTCAATTTTAGTCTCATCAGACCAGAAAATCTAGTTTCTTATTGTCTGAGAGTCCTTCAGATGCCTTTTGGCAAATTCCAGGCGGGGAGTGGCTTCCGTCTGGCCACTTTACCATACAGGCCTGATTGGTGGATTGCTGCACAGATGGTTGTCCTTCTGTAAGGTTCTCCTTTCTCCAAATGAAAACGCTGGAGCTCAGAGAGAGTGGCCATCGTGTTGTTGATCACCTCCCTGACTAAGCCCCTTCTCCCCTGATCACTCAGCTTGGGTGGCTGGCCAGCTCTAGGAAGAGTCCTGATGGTTCCAAACATCTTTCACTTACAGATGATGGAGGCCACTGTGCTCATTGAAACTTTCAGAGCAGCTGTAATTTTCTATAACCTTTCCCAGCCTTGTGCCTCGGGACAATCCTGTCTCTGAGGTCTACAGACAATTCCTTTGTCTTCATGCTTGGTTTGTGCTTTGACATGCACTGTCAACCCTGAGACCTTATATAGACAGGTGTATGCCTTTTCAAATCATGTCCAATCCACTGAATTTACCACAGGTGAACTTAAATTAGCTGCTGAAACATCTCAATAATGATCAGTGGAAACAGAATGTACCTGAGCTCAATTTAGAGCTTCACGTGTGAAGGGCTGTGAATACTTATATACATGTGATTTTTCAGCTTTTTTTTTTAATAAATTTGCAACAATTTCAAAAAATCTTTTTTTACATTGTCATTATGGGGTATTGTGTGTACAATTTTGAGGAAATGCATGAATTTAATCCATTTTGGAAAAAGGCTGTAACATAAAAAATGTGGAAAAAGTGAAGCGCTATGAATACTTTCCGGACGCACCGTATCTATCTATTTTTTTATTGAAAATGGTAAAGTTGAGTATTCAGCACATTTGCTTGTTAAACTCAAAATCAAAAAGCTAACTTTTTCAAACTGTACAGTAAACCTTTCTTCAACCCTCTCTTACTGACTCCTGCTTTCAGCGGTATCAAAATAAACACTGAGTAATGCTTTTTTGCTCTGTGATTCACATTCTCAATCTGCATTGCATTAAGGTCACAGCTAAAAGCATCATGGGAGAATCAGTCGGCTGACACCATTTACTGACTTTCAGGGTCACAAGACCAAAACATCTGAACTCTTCAACTGCACATGCGCCTCATATTATAGAAATCAAAATACTCTTAAAACTGAGCCTTTGTAAACATAGTATGAAAACACTGCACAAAGTCTGTTATTTCAAGAACATGCTGGAAAAAGTACACAAACATGCAGTGGAAAACTGGGGGAAATCAGGACAGATTTCCTGCAGTGTGTGTAAAATCCTGCTCTCCGTCTGTCTTTCACTGCCGCCTCATTCTCCAGCTCAAAAACACACTAATTGGGGCTCAATTAACGCAGAAACCTCCAGCGCTTCATTCACTTTCCTTTCAATGCTGGCATCACTCACACGCACACATACACAGGAGCAAACACACAAGCACGCACATACACTGGCCACAACATTAGGAATAGTAGTTACACAAGTAGGTGTGTGCACACACAGGCACATAAAAACACACACATGCACACAGACACAAACATATGCGCACACACACACACACACACATACACGCACACACACACACACACACAGGCTCATAAAGGTACACACGTGTACACAAACACATACAAGCACAAGGAAACACACATGAAAACATACACACGCAGTCGCAGACATATACATGCGTGGACATACATGCACAACAGCACAAAAACCTACATGCACACACACAATCATACACACAGGCACTCACATGAACACACTCAAACACACACACAGGTACATGCACACAAACAGACACTCACATGAACAGACACACACTTATGCAGGCACTCACACACAGTCACAGACATGAACACACACACAAATGCACACACACACACACACACACACACACACAGGTGCACACATACACGCTCATGCATGCACACACACAGACACTCACTCACATGAACATACACACAGACGAAAACACACACATTAATGCACACACAGGCAGACACACACAGGTGCACAAGAGCACACACACACACATGCGTGCACAGTTTGCAGACACATGCAACGGCACACACACACGACACACACGGGCACAAGGGCACATGAAAGTACACACACAGACACTCACATGAACAAAAACGCGTACACACACAAACATAAAGGCAGGCACACACACACACAGTCACAGACATTTACACACATACAAGCGCATACTGAAGCACACATGAATGCCCACACACAGACACTCGCTCACACGAACACACACAGACAGAAGAAAACACACACATTAATGCACACACAGGCAGACACACACAGGCACACAAGCACACACACATATGCATGCACAGTCTGCACACACATTCACATGAACACACACAGGCACATAAAAAAACACATGTACACACACACACAGGTTCACACATGAACACAAACACGCACACACACAAACAAACATAAAGGCGCACACACAAACACACACACACACAGTCCCAGACATTTACACACATACAAGGGCATATTGAAACACACATGAATGCACAATGCATTGCACACACATACACAGGCACGTGGAAACACACATACACACACAAGGATGCACAGTGTGCACACACTCACAAAGGCTCACACATGCACAAATATACACAAATGCACGCACATACAGCTGCACACACACACACACACATCAACACACATAGACACATAAAAACACACACACACATACAAATGTGTGCATACACACACACAAGCACCCACACAGACATCCGGCAACAGTCTGCACACACACAAAGGCACACTTATGCACAAATTTACACAAATGCACAGACACACACACACACACATGCACAGTCTACACGCACAAAGGCACTAATATACACAAATATTTGCATACACACACACATGAACACACAAGGCACACGAAAACACATGCAAGCATACATACACAAATACGTGCAAACACACACACACACACACACACATAGCACATTTGCACCATCTTTCCAGCTTGTCCTCCAGTGTTTGTGTGACTACAGCTTCGCTCAAGGTCATTATGAGCAGTTATTTCCAGCACTGACTGCTACATTAACTGCAGCACAGATCTGTCAGACACAGAACCACGGCTGGCACGTTTTGACGCAGTGAACGCTGTAAGTCAACATGAACTCAAAACTGACCCGGCTTATCTTCTTCTGTGCATAATTCATCAGCGCACTTTATTCAAAATTAATTGTTTCTTCAGTGCACCGCGATGCAGACGCAGGCAATTTGGTAACGGTTCAGTAATAATCATAACCGGTTATTATGTACTGACGTCCTTCATCTCATATGCGCTCTGTCGCGAGGGAGGCGAGCGCAGGTAAAGTGAACTCCATTTCTCTATCTCTCTCACTGTGGTCCATTTCACCTACTGGCGTGACCTCTCGGCTGCTGGCTGACCTCTCTGCTGTATGCATTCCCGCCGCTGTACCTGTGTATTGTAGAGGGACCCGACCAGATTTCATGTGGCGCAGGAATAAATTTCCTAATAAAGTGCGGGAGCGGTCGGTAACTCTGGTGTAATTTTAACAGGAGTGGGCGGTCTCACAATATTGTCCTGAGCGAGCGTGGCATGTGCCTGTGTGTGTGTGAGAGAGTGCGCGTGTGTGTGCGTGTGCTTTTGTTTGGTGCTGTCTATGTTTGTGTATGTGTGTGAATGAGAGACAGTGTGGTGCTGTGTGTCCATGTGTGTGTGTGTTTATACAGACAGCTTGTTATGGCCACCCCCCAAAATACAACACTGTGTATGAAAAGCATCGTCAATGCACCGTGATGCACCGAAATATCGAATTGAACCGAATCGATGGCATGATAATCGTAACTGAACCGTGAGACCAGTATAGGTTCACACCTCTAACGTCCTGTATATCATTTACTTTAAAAATGCGGGCAATACATTATAGATTAGTTTTATTTAAAAAAAATATTATGTTATTCTTATTTTTTAATTGAACAATGGGGGTGCGACCAGGTAGGGGCCTGCAAGACATTGTGTCCAGGGGCCTCTGAATTGCTAATCTGGGCCTGCTTATTAGCATGCGTGTTATTGAGATATTGGCTGTTTATTAGTATTTACAGTTTACATATTCTGCAGGATCTTATTCTTTATCCCCTAACCCTATACTTTAACTTAATATTTATTAATAAGGAGCAAATTAGGAGTTTATTAATGCAAAAGTCACAGTTAATGTATTGCTAATAGCAAGAATTGAACCTTAAAATAAATTGTGACTATATCAGTTCTTTCCAAATAGTGCTATTCAATCACTTGTTGAAATTGTATAGATGCAGTATATCACAGAAAAATAAAATATTGCAATGTCTGATTTTTCCAAAATAGTGCAGCCCTTGTAAAAACTATGATTTAGTAAAATATTTGAACACTTTTATTTTATTTCATGTTTTTATTGCAGTATATTTTAAAACGCAATTCATCCGTGTGATGCAAAGCCGAATTTCAGAACTTCGATCCTTCACAAAATCCTTCTAATATGCTCAAGAAAACGCTGTTATTATCAGTGCTAACAACAGAAAGAATCTTTTCATCAAGAGTCTTTAGTGATTTGACCGTTCAAAATAGATATTAATATAGATAGATATTATTATAGATAGAAAATAAATATTTTGTAACATTATAATGACTCAAATTTCAGTTCAATTTGAATACATCCTTGATGAATAAAAGCTAATTTTTTAAAATAAAAAAATACAAATTCTCACTGGTAACACTTTACAATAATGTTCATTCATTCACTCATTCTCCTTCGGCTTAGTCCCTTATTTACATGTTTTACGCAGCAGATGCTCTTCCAGCTGCAACCCAGTACTGGGAAACACCCACAAACTTCTTCACACACACACACAATCTTATACACACACACACACACACACACACACCATACACTCATGCACTATGGCAAATTTAGTTGATCCGATTCCCCCTATAGCGCATATCTTTGGACTGTGGGAGAAACCGGAGCACCCGGAGAAACCCACGTGAACAAAATGAGCAAAATTCAGCAAAAAGTGTGTAAGCAATAGACAAAAACTGCAACTCACAATGCATTAACTAATGTTAACAAGCAGAACTTTGGATTAGTAAATGTTGAACTATATGATTATTAACCCTCTACCGCATGCATTATGATAAATCTATAAAAAATATATTTGACCGTTTTTCTTTTCTTAAAATGGCTAAACTTGAAGTGCTTTCTTTTTTAAAGGTACTTTATGAAATGTTGCCATATGGTAACAACGTCCAACAGTGGATCTAACTTAGAAATTTCTAAATTTAAAACTTTCCTTATAGATAATAATTTAGTTGTTTGAAATGATTTAATTGGTGTTGCAGTATTATAAGCTTTAATACAAAACTTATAAATGACACCATTTACATACTTTCCAACAACTCATATTACCACAGTTTTCATTTATTCGATTCTTCTATTTCATTCTAATATTGTATTATCATGTATACAACATACAGTAAATATAAATATTTTTCCAGTTAACATTATAACAAATAAATAACAGATCTAATATATCCAGATGCATCAGAATAATGTAGCTACTAGCTAACAATATTTATATGTTATCTTATATACTATACTACGCCTGTCTTATCTGCCTCTGAGCTAACTTACCTGAACTGTCTCTATCAAATGTCCAGTCTGCATCATTCCCATGGTCACTAAAACCCATCTCATCCTCACTTTCATATCCAGTTCTGTCCTTTTCTTCTTTGAATTAGCATAGAACATGGTGGTCCTCACTAATACACTGATCCCTGTATTCATATCTATTCAAAGTAGTATTGCCATGGAAACTAGATTTTATCCATAATTCAAATGCCATTAACATACAAATAATCAACATTATATTGCTAGCTTTCATGTTGTTATTGTTACAACTTAAAAGTTCACAGCTGACCTTGCTAGTTAGCTAACCCATTGCAATATTGCACGTTCCACTGTTGCACAGTGTTGCCATTTGGTAACACATACATTTGATCGATTTACAAAAAACTAATTTGATTAAAAAAAAAATTTGAGTTGTGAATATGTCATCATAACTTACTAGAGGTGATGTTTCAGATTTTTGGTGGATTTGACATAATCTGATCCTTTGTTTTTATTGACGTTTAAATTTGCATTCAGCAACTACTTATAATGAACGCCAGTATGTCAGAAATCGCTCTACAGATAAACACAGCATGTCATGTGACCAAAGCACATCATTGGCTACACCAAGGTCTTCTCTTTCCAACAACAAAAAAAAATGTTGGTCTTAAAGAAACAGTGGCAGGGAAGTGAACATAAGTATCATGTTGCCATATGGTTACACCGTGCAATAGAGGATTAAATAATATAAGGATTAAATGAGGATTAAATAATAAGATTAAATAATATACAAGATTGTTCATAATGAGTTCATGTTAGTTTATAGATTACCTAAAATAAACTACATTTTTGAACAATTATGTTCACTGCAGAATAAATAAGCAGTCTCAAACACACACTTGTTTACAGGGTTTAAGGACTCTCCATAGGTGTTATGTATTTTTTACAGTAAAAACTGCTTATTATATGGCCCTGCCCCTAAACCCAACCCTCACCGGAGACATGTGGCAATGTAGAATTTTAAAAAGTATGATTTACAGGGACATAAGAACCACCTTCATAAAGTACAACTAAGTCATACCCATATCATTATCCAACTTTCATTATATCAATATTATATTATTACCTTATATAAATATCTGTTAATTAACAGTTTATATATTAAGTGATTCACAAGTGTTTTCCTTTTATATACTGTTAGGAATTGTATTTTGGGATGTTGATCTCTGCTCTGTCGACTTTCGATGTTGAAAATTCAACTCTACAATTTAACAAAGTGACTTTTATTGACATTTTAGTAGTTTGAAAGAATATAAAAAACATTATACAGAGAAATAAGTCTGTAAAATAAAAGAATTTGTACTGGTAGTTTATTACTGATCACCGGCGATCTGGCAATTGCAGATTGCTAGAAAACTACACACATGTCACAGTATAATGAACTACAACTCCCAGCATGCACCTCGCACACACCGGTTCCTGTTTCCCACTAATTACAGTGACACAGCTGGAAACTCATCACTGACTGATTAGCTGGACTTTATATTCACCCCTTACACACATACACTTTGCAGAGTCTTGTTTTGTCTAGCGAACATTACAAAGCATTTTCCTGTTTGTCTTGCTGTTTTGATCCTTGTCTATTTTCCGTTTATGAATCTTTGCCGCCTAGCCTGAGCGTTTGCCTATATTTTGACCATGTATTTTGGATTATCTTTATGCTACTGTTTGCCCCTGTTTTTGACCATTGCCTGCACAACAAGGATTTTGTACCCTAAAAAATAACACCAACCCAGACAATATATCACTTTAAACTATTAAAAATGTTTTTAGAAATTTCCACAAGGTCGAAATTTAACAATGACTGCTTATTTATGGATGCTTTTTACAGTGTAGCCAAAACATAAAGTGCATTTCTCTTGCCGTAAATCTTTTTTTCCATGATCAATTTGTCTTAATTCAATTCATACAAACGCCAGGGGCTTCAGATGGTCAGCATTTTTATATACTGCAAATAAAACGCAGAAAGTGAACTCATGTTGTGATCAAATGACAGATAGAGACACATTCTGAAATAAAGCAAAGCAGCTGGACTTGAATGAATCTGCAAGTGCAGTGTGACTGAAGCCAGTAATTCAGTTGTGTTTACCTTTGGCCTGAGCTGATGCAGGTTTGGCTTTATCGCTGAACACCAGACTGCGGCGATTCCCTGCTGAACTAATGGAGCCTCGAGGAGAGCTCTCACTGCCCGCAGTGGACATCCTCGAGGTCGGCCCAGGCAATCTGTGACAGAAAGACAGACACAGCATTAATAACAGTATCTCTGAAGAATATCTGTGTGCTTGATATCATGCTCAGGTGCTGTTTGCTGATAATGTGTTCTGTGTTCACTGCAAAAAAAGGTTTTCTTACTTAGATTTTTTGTCTAGTTTCTAATCCAAATACCTTAGAAATTAAGTGAGTTTTTCCTTAGAACAAGCAAAATAATCTGCCAATGGGATAAGCAAAATTATCTTATGTCAAAAGGAAAAACAAGATTTTTTTGCTTGTTTTAATGAAAAACTCACTTAATATTGGCATATTCTGTTTGAAAACAAGAAGACAATATGTTTTGCTTGCCTAGAAAATGCTTCTTGATTTTTAAAGAATTTTTAGGTATTTGGACTAGAAACATGACAAAAAAATCTAATTAAGCCTTAAAAGGGATAATTGATGCAAGATTGAAAATGTAAGTATTTACTCACCCCCAAGTGGTTCCAAAGCTTTGAGTTTCTTTCTTCTGTTGAACACTAAAAAGATATTTGGAAGAAAGCTAAAAACTTGTACCCACTGATTACCATTGTAGAAAAAACAAATACTATGGAAGTCAGTGGTTTGAGGTTTCATTTAAAGTATTATTTCATTCAAAGAGGTTCTTCAAAGTATCTTCTTTGAGTTTAACAGAAGACAAAAAGTCACAAAGCTTTGGAACTACCTGATGGTGAGTAAATATTGAGTACATTTAATTTTTTTAGGTTTCAAAATGAAGAAAGACAATCATAAAGGTTTGAGACAAGTAAAGGGTGAGCAAATGATGACAGAATTTTAACTTTTTGGTGAACTGTCACTTTAGGATATTATATAACTATATATATATATATATATATATATATATATATATATATATATATATATATATATATATATATATATATATATATATATATATATATATATATATATATATATATATATATATATACACTATATAATATAGTGTCAGCTTTATTATATATAAATACCCATCAAACATTAAACAGATGCATTTTGTGAGATCATTTACACAACAACAGTGTTCACTGTACTTGTGATGATATTTTGTTGACCTTTCCATCAAGTAATGAAAGCATTAATTCTTTCTTTTTTTTCTTGGTTATGCAAATATCAAACAATCATTCTATTTAATGATTCTCCAGACATTATTGGAATGTTACTTGAAACAGGAAATGCTTTTAAATAATGTTAGCTGAAAGGGTACATTTACAGAACAACAATTTACAAAACAGAAACATTTCCTCTTAGCTTTTTTGAAAACTTTCATATACAAACGTCAAAAAAAGATTGCAAAAACAACTTAAATCTGCTGACGCAAATTATTTTAAGGTACAATTCTCACCATTTAAAAAAAACATTGACTTTTAATTTTAGCTAAAATAAATGCTAATTAGCTGCTTATTAATATTTATAAAGTCAGTAGTTGGGTTTAAGTATTAGAGATGTAGAATAAGATGATGCAGAATAGAGTAATACTCCATAAGCACTAATAAACAGCCAACATCTTAATAATAGGCAGATAAACGCTACTAGTTAATAGTGAGAATTGGTACTTAAACTAAATTTTGATTTAATATTAAGCAAAATATTGCTTAATAAGTTGATAAAAAACTAAGATTACATTTACTGAAGAAACATTTCAGTAAATAGCCAGGAAACCACCTCTGTGATGGAGGTTTGTCATTATAATGTGGTATTTCTCCATCATTCATATCTTTAAGGGTGATTGACAGACAGAGTAATCTCACTAAACAATCAGTCAAGGTAAATGCCACGTCAATGTCATGTAAAATACAGTAACATCTGTCGTGACCTATGCTAATCACATTGCCGTCACTCATTCCCTGATAAAAATGTAAAATAGCTTTTCCCCTCATTTTTTTTTCAACTAAATCATTCATCTCAGACCTGAGGAAGTCTTATATGCAGTTACACTTATCCACCGATAGATGGCAACATTGCGTCGCAAAATAAATAAATTAATAAATAAATAACTAAACAGCGGATTATTAGACTGGTCCAATTTTCATAACGGGAATTTTAAATCAGGTGGCCGAGAGTATTTTTAGAGTAGTTATTTCAAGCCTATTACACAAGTGAGTGAAATGCATTTGCAGCAGGTGACCGAGGGCATGACCGCATCATTCATTCAAAGCAAAATTACAACCTCAAGCTTTCTGTCACACTCCATAGTTAATAATTAATCTGCTACTCCAACAGGCATCACACAGAGTGGGTTATTTTAAAGTTAGCACGGCTCACTGAGCAGACATCTCCGCTGGGACGTGTTTTTGGGTAACGTCTCCTGACAGAGTCCACCTATTCTGTCTAGACCAATATTTTCAAGGAAAGCTTCACCAGATTGGGTCACTTTGTGATTTATGAATTATGCAATTGTTCGTAATTCTTTATTAAATGCAAAAAAGGTCGTATATAGTCATAAATATCTGTGGCTACTGTTATATAGATTTATATTTTATAACACTCGTTCAAGTGCATAAATGCAAAAATGCAGCGTATTATTTAATATAGACACAGTTATTTATGAGACTGTAAAAAAGTGTGTTTAGGATGCAAGGATAAGTATTTTAGAACTCATAATAATGCATAATAATGAAATATACATATACATTCACCGGCCACTTTATTAGGTACATATGTCCAACAGCTCGTTAACACAAATTTCTTTTCAGCCAATCACATGGCAGCAATTCAATGCATTTAGGCATGTAGACATGCTCAAGATCTGCTGCAGTTCTAACCGAGCATCAGAATGTGGAAGAAAGGTGATTTAAGTGACTTTGAACGTGGCATGGTTGTTAGTGCCAGATGGGCTGGTCTGAGTATTTCAGAAACTGCTGATCTACTAGGATTTTCATGCACAACCATATCAAGGGCTTACAGAGAATGGTCCGCAGTTCTGTGGGCGCAATTGCCTTATTGATGCCATAGGTCAGAGGAGAATGGCTGATAGAAAGGCAGCAGTAACTCAAATAACCACTCATTACAACCGAGGTATGCAGAATAGCATCTCTGAATGCACAACACGTCCAACCTTGAGGCGGATGGGTTACAGCAGCAGAAGACCACTCTGGGTGTTACTCCTGTCAGCTAAGAACAGGAAACTGAGGCTACAATTCGCACAGGCTCACCGAAATTGACAATAGAAGATTGAAAAAAATGTTGCCTGGTCTGATGAGTCTCGATTTCTGCTGTGACATTCGGATGGTAGGGTCAGAATTTGGCGTCAACAACATGAAAGTATGGATCCATCCTGCCTTATATCAATGGTTCAGGCTGGTGGTGGTGTTGTAACGTGTGGGGGATATATTCTTGGCACAGTTTGGGCCCATAAGTACCAATTGAGCATTGTGTCAGCACCACATCCTATCTAAGTAATGTTGCTGACCATGTCCATCCCTTTATGACTACAGTGTACCCATCGTCTGATGGCTACTTTCAGCGGGATAACGTGCCATGTCATAAAGCACGAATCATCTCAGTCTGGTTCCTTGAATATGACAATGAGTTCACTGTACTCAAATGGCCCCCACAGTCACCAGAGCTCAATCCAATAGAGCACCTTTGGGTGGAACAGGAGATTCGCATCATGGATGTGCAGCCGACAAATCTGCAACAACTGCCTGATGCTGTCATGTCAATATGGACCAAAATCTCTGAGGAATATTTCCAGTACCTTGTTAAAACAATGTCACGAAGGATTAAGGCAGTTCTGAAGGCAAACTGTCCCAACCCTGTACTACTAAGGTGTACCTAATAAAGTGGCCAGTGAGTGTATATGCCTATAATAATTTAATATTAATACTGGTCAACGCTTGTAATTAAGACATTGTATACCACTTGTAATATTTGCGTTAGTTTCACAAATACATGGGAAGAGTTAGAGCATCATGCAGATATTGAGTGAGGGAGAGTGAGGGACAAGCAGGTTGACTGTAAGGAGAAAACACACGAGAGAGAAAGCGCTACCTAGAAGACTTTTTCTGACCAATGGAAAACTTGAGTTTACTCTGAGAGCCATCCCTAGATCATAAGAGGAGAAACAAGAGAAGAGAGAGAGAGAGAGAGAGATAGAGAGAGAGATAAAGTGAATGAGAGAGAGAGAGAGAGAGAAACATACACAGACAGTGATGACTAACACAACACAAAACTAAGAGAATGAACACACAAATTCCATTTAAACCACAGAGAAAGCATACAATGTCCGATAGATAGATAGATAGATAGATAGATAGATAGATAGATAGATAGATAGATAGATAGATAGATGGATGGATGGATGGATGGATGGATGGATGGATGGATGGATGGATGGATGGATGGATGGATGGATGGATGGTGGATGGATGGATGGATGGATGGATGGATGGATGGATGGATGGATGGATGACAGATGGACGGATGGATGGACGTATGTATGTATGGATGGATGGATGAATGCATGGACGGATTAATGGATGGATGGGATAAAAGGAACGATGGATACATGAATGGATGGATAGGATTGAACAGATGGATGTATGGATTTGTGGCTAGAAGGATGGGATTAGATGGATGGATGGATGGATGTGTGGATGGATGGATGAATGAGAATGGATAAATGGATAGATTGATGGATGGATGGATAGGATTGGCTAGATGGATGGATGATTAATTGAGCAGATGGATGGATGTGTGGATGGATGGATTGATTAACTGGTTGATGGAAATAAATGGATGGATGGATGGATGGATGGATGGATGGATGGATGGATGGATGGATGGAAGGATTGATGGATGGATGGATGGATGGATGAATAGATGGATGATTCATTGGACATGGATGGATGTGTGGATGGATGGATGGATGGATGGATGGATGGATTGATTAACTAGTTGATGAGAATGGATGGATGGATGGATGGATGGATGAATGGATGGATGGATGGATGGATGAATGGATGGATGGATGGATGGATGGATTGATGGATGAGATTGGATAAATGGATAGATTGATGGATGGGAATAGATGCATAGATGGATGACGGATTGAATAGATGGATGAATTAATGGATGGATGAGAATGAATGGATGGATGGATGGATTCATGGATAGTTAATACAATCAACAAACAGAACATCAGATAAGCTAGAATGACAGAGAGAGTGACAGATTGCTAATCAGAAAGCAGGACTGATAGAGTGATGGTTTACCTGGACTGCATGTCTGTCTGTGTTTTGTGTGAGTGTGGCCCATGCGGGGTGGAGATCAGCTGGGCCGGAGCGCTGCTCTGCTGGATTAGAGGAGTGTGTGAGTGTGTGTGCTGTGTGTGTGTCTGTCTGCTCGTCTGCTGCTGCTGCTTGTATCGAGACAGGCTAAAGAAAAGCCCCAAGATGGCTTTCAGATTCCCATTCCGGATCTCTGTGAGGAACAGACAAGAGGTCACTGTTTAGTATAAAATTCTGCTGACACTTTTCTTTCAGAAGAAATTAGTAAGATGCTAATTACTAGCACAGCGATGCATGATGGAGCTGAGCATCTCACTCTTGCTTCTTGAGAATATTCTTTTCAACACATATTGAAACATTAGTTTTAATAACTCATTTCTAATAACTAAGTTGTTTTGTCTTTGCCATGATGACAGCACTTGATATTTTACTAGTTATTTAGCAAGGTACTAGTATTCAGCTTAATGTGCAATTTAAAGGCTTAATTAGGTTAATTGGGTTAACTTTAATTAGGCAAATCATGGGTTTGTTCAGTATACAATTAAAAAAAAGAATAAATTATTACTAAATTGTTAAAATTATAAAGAAAAAAATTAAAAACTGCTTTTATTCCAGCCAAACTAAAACAATAAGACCACGTTTCTCTCTAATTAAACATACAATAATAAATACTCATTTCACTTATTTAAATACTTATCAGTTATTTAAAAAAATCACAATTTCACTGGAAGGCTAATAATATTGTCTTCAACTGTATATTTTGGTGTTAACTATCTCCAGACTGAAGGATAAAAGTTACAAAATGTTTTTATTCTCATAAAAAGACAATAATAACAACATTACGCCTAATCCTATTCCTAACTCAAATTTACTAACCCAGGATTAAGTATGCATATTATTTACGTATCTATTTAGCAGAAACTTTAATTCCAAATCACTTACAAATAAGCAAGGCATTAAAGGGCTAGTTCACCCAAATAATTAAATTTAGCCATTATATACTCACCATTCACTTGTTTAAAACCTTTATGAGTTTTTTCTATTAAAACAAAAGAAGATATTTTGAAGAATGCTGGTCGATGACACCCATTGACTTCCATAGTATTTTTTTTCCTACTATGGAAGTCTATGGGTGCAATCAGCATTCTTCAAAATATCTTTATTTGTGTTCAACAGACGAAAGAAATTCCCAAAGGTTCAAAGCCACATGATACAGAATAAATGAATTCATTTTGGGGTAAACCACGCCTTTAAGCAACATGACATATAGAAGCAATATACACAAGAAGTGCTACTAATAAAAGTTTATGTTATCTTATGCGAAATATAAGCTATACACGGTTTCTGTAGGTTTCATCACGTCAAATTTAAGACTTTTTAAGGTCTTTTAAGACCATCATGAATTAAATTTTAGACTTTCACAGGGCAAAACGCTAAGGATTTTTTGTAATGGACAGAGGAATTTTTTTTTTGCCTCATTAAAATTAAAATTCAGTTTTTCTTAGCCACATATTTCAAATAATGTGTCAAAACAAGCAAACTCTAGTTATATCCATGTCTTTATTACCATAACTTTTATTTTTTTAAGATTATAAAGCTATAATAAACAAAATGTATGCGCAACATAAATGTATGCATAAATACATACTTTTAAAACAAATGTTATTGTAAGGAACCTTTAAACCATACACTCACTGGCCACTTTACTAGGTACACCTGTCCAACTGCTCAACAACGCAAATTTCTAATCAGCCAATCACCTGGCAGCAGCTCAATGAATTTAGGCATGGTCAAGACGATCTTCTGCAGTTAAAACCGAGCATCAGAAAGGGGAAAAAAGGTGATTTGAGTGACTTTGAATGTGGCATGGTTGTTGGTGCCAGACGGGCCAGTCTGAGTATTTCAGAAACTGCTGATCTACTGGGATTTTAACGCACAACCATCTCTAGCCTTTACAGAGAATGGTAAGAAAAAGTGAAAATATTCAGTGAGCTGCAGTTCTGTGGGTGCAAATGCCTTGTTGATGCCTGAGGTCAGAGGAGAATGGCCAGACTGGTTCGAGCTTATTAAAAGACAACAGTAACTCAAATAACCACTCATTACAACCGAGGTATGGAGAATAGCATCTCTGAACGAACAACACTTCCAACCTTGAGGCGGATGGCCTACAGCAGCAGAAGACCACACAAATCTGCAGGAACTGTGTGATGCTATCATGTCAATATGAAGCAAAATCTCTGAGGAATATTTCCAGTACCTTGTTGAATCTATGTCATGAAGGATTAAGGCAGTTCTGAAGACGAAAGGGGGTCCAACGCTGTACTAGTAAGATGTACCTAATAAAGTGGCCGGTGAGCGTATTGCTAAATAGTTAATACATTTTACTTTTGTTAAACCATTTTTTTAAGATAGATTTGTTGGTTGTACGGATTGGGTAGTTTTACAGGGACAAAGGAAAATTAAGATTTGTTGAAAAGTATTTAAGACTTTTTTAGACCCCAAGGACATCCTGCTAAAGTACAGAAGAGGTGAGAAGCAATATTTTTTTAAGACGTAGTCATTATGTCATAATTGACACATTATAACCTACAGTGTGTTAACAACAACACAAAACAAGTGTATTTGAAGCTGTATTATAAAATTACTAAATTAACTAAATAACAAATAAAAAAAAAAATTCAAATCAAATAAATAATAATAATAAACAATTATATTATTTATTTTGATAGTTATTACACTTGAGACTATTTTAAAAATGTATAATAATAATAACAACAATAATAATAGTAACAACAAATTATTACACAATTTTAAGTGGCTGAAGTGTAATAACAAAACAAAATATAAATAACAACAACAATAATAATAATAATAATAATAATAATAATTATTATTATTATTATTATTATTAGTGTTATAATTATGTTGTTTTGTTTGTTATTACACTTGAGACACTTTAAAAGTTAACAACTTTTAAAAAATATATATTATAATAATAATCATAATAATAATAATAATAATAATAAAAAATAATAATAATAATAATAATAATGATAAGTAATAATAATAATAATAATAATAATAATAATATTTTGCACAGTTTTTGACTCGAGTCAGTCAAAATGAAATAAAAAATTTAATAAAAATATTTTTTGCAGTGTTTTACCTTCAGCTGATAGTCCCTGTATGTTCACACCTTTGGCTGCTAGAAAGCTCAGACAAGCATCAATGTTCTCAATCTGGAAAGAGAAAAAGACAGAAATGTAGCTGATAAGCACTGGAGAAATCACAGATCTATAAACAGAAAGCAGTCACTATCACCTGAAACAAACAGGCGTTTAATGTGTCAATGCAGACGCTATTAAGACTGCCTGGCATCTGCAGTATTTCTGAATGAATGCGTGACTGGACATTCCCTCTCTAGTACTCGAGTGCTGTCAGAGAGCATAGATTGGCTGCTCAGTCAAAGCAGTATGCAAAGCCTTCCCTGCCAATCGCTGAGGGCGTCACATTTGCTCTGTTGCTAGGAAACGTTGTCGAGGGCACGACACTGACCCGGCCATATCCCAGAGTCACTCAGTTCAGTGCTGGAGGATTTCTGATTGGCTTAGTTGAGGGTGATGTCATAGGCTACACGTGAAGGTCATGTAGATGCCACTAGGATATACTCAAGTGTTGAGGTTATGCATAATCATGGCTGTATGTGTTCTGTTTGTGCAACTAATGATTTATTCTATTGTTTTCATGCTGTATATTAGCATTTAAATGAATAATATATATATATATATATATATATATATATATATATATATATATATATATATATATATATATATATATATATTATTCTTATATGGGCAATAATCACACAACTATTAGGCTGTACATAAATGCTGTATCATTGTTTTTCAAAACAGCTCTTCACTTTGATAAATATTCTGGACTTTCAAATACTAAAAGTAGCATTAGCCGGTGTTAAAACTGTCCAAATAGCTATCAGAGTATTCACAAATGTTTTAGCTTTTTAAGTGACATCGATATACAAGCGGTATGTGGTCTACAGTGAATTTACTCAATTACAAGTTGTGCATTTGGCATGACCAGTTGGCTCATCATTTAAAGTTGTCTCTATTTGAAAAGCTGACCAGAGGTTTGCCTTTCCTCTAGCGCTTTTCACAGTTTTAAGTTCATCATTGGCAATTTTTCTCTTTATGTTCTATATTGTACATGGCTGGAAATCTCTGTGTGCAAAGGTATCACAGGCGCTTCCACACCGCACACATTAGATCTTATTAAACTTTTATTTTGAAGTTTTTGCTAAAGCAGGCCCAAAGCCCGATGTGCGTGCTAGCCATGATGTAAAAATTGACCCGAAGCCCGGGTCTAGGGGCAAAAATTGTTGGGACCCGACGGGCCCAGGCTTAAATGCAGGGCTCTAACACTCACAATAAAATAATAGTCACACTAAAATGACAAAATGTTTTAAAGTTGAACCAATAGGGTATATGCGGAGCTAGTGTTTCTTCCCATACTGATAACCTTCCAGTGAATGGTTAATATGACTTTTTTCCAATTTATACGGTTCCTTTTACAGCATCGATGTTGTAATGCAAGTAAAATACAATCAGTTAAATAGACTTCAGCATTAGGTTAGTTGCTCAGGCGTGGAACGAGACAAAAAGCCTTTCACTTGCACATGCCCATCAGAATCGACAGCGCAGAAGCTCCATTAAATATACTAAGGGAAAAATAAATGTTCATATTTTAAAGACATGGCAGGGAAAAATGTAATTTAATGCAGTGTTTCTTGTACAATCTGAGACCCACTTTATATCAGATATCACTCAGCCAGTGGAGATCGCTGATTTTTAAAGAAAACAGACCTTAAACACACCGATTTTGTAACGGCATACAGTTCACCGGAAGTGCTTAACCCAGGTTACTGACAAATTAAAAGTCCTTTAGCATACTTCCGCATATACGCTAGAACACAGCAAAAAAAAAAGTTTAACAAAACATTGTTTGGTTTGATATAATGTGTATTACTTAAAGGAAATTAAAATGTTATAGTTTTAAAAACAATGTCAATTATAATATTAATAATAAACCATATTATTATTATTTATTTTGGGAGTTATTATTAGACTTAAGATATTTAAAAATGTATAACAATGGAACAACAACAAAAAAAAACAACAATATTAATAACCAACTATTAAACATTTTTTTTAAGTAGCTCAAGTGCTAAAGTGTAAAACAACAAATAAAAATTTTATTAATATATAATATAATAATAATAAACAATAATATTATTATTTATTTTTTTAGTTATTACTCGAGACACTTTTAAAAATTTATTATAATAATAATAATAGTAACAACAATATTAATAATAACAATAATAAACAGTAATATTACTAATTGTTTTGTTAATTACACTGTTTAAAACAAATAATAATAATAATAATAATAGTATTTATTTTGACACTTAAAAACGTATAATAATAACAACAACAACAACAACAACAACAGCAACAACAAATTATTACACATTTTTAAGTGTCTGAAGCAAAATAACCAAACAAAACAGTAATAACATAAATAATAATAACAATAAAAATAAAACAAATTATTGCACTTTTTTAAAAGTGCTGAAGTGTAACAACAACAAATAATAATAATTATAATTATAATAATTACAATAATTATAATAATTTGTTATTATTATTATTATTGTTGTTATTAATAATTATAATAACAATAATAATAATAATAATAATTATTATTATTATTATTATTATTATTATTATTATTATTATCTTTATTATTAATTTTTAAAAGTGGCTCAAGTGTCCTAACAATATTTGGGAGCACAGTTTAATAAATAGAGCATCGGCCAGATTTAACACTCATGTTGGGCATGAAAGAGCTGGTCATCTGCCATGGGTTAGTCAGCAGCAGTGTCAGTGATGTCAGCCACAGACTCACTGACTAAACCCCAGTTGCTGCCAGCCAACAGTTGCTGGTCTGAAGGGTCAAGGGGAGATCTCGAAATGTGAGGAAAGAATCTGCTCTAGATTCCTCTGACCCTTTGAAGGAAATCACATCCCAGACATCCAGGACTAAAAATAACCTTTCTAAATAAAAATATCTCCCAGAGAGGCACTGAAATCAATCTAGATCCTCTTTCACTATGAATTGAATTGCAAGGGAATAATGTCAATATGAATGCATTAAAATACAGGGTAAAGGGGAAAATTTCATCTTGCATTCACTGATTGTTGTCTTAAGGTCATGCATGACAGCAAACACTACTGTGAATGACATTATCATTACAGCTGCATTACAAACTCAACAGGTCAATAGAAATCAGATCCTACTGGAATAAAAGCAAACAAGTGATCATAGAGCACTAAGCCAAAACCAAACTCTCTACTAGTATCTATGTTTCCACAGCCACAGACATTTACTAGTGGAAAAACATGAATGACAAAGATTCATACTTGTAATAATTAAAATAATTTAATAATCATAATTGTCACAATCACCAGCGATCTAATCCTTACAGATCACTGATAAACTCACAGATCGCACAGAACTACAATCCCCCATTATTTGGACTACAAGATCCAGTCATGCACCACACACTCACACCTGTTTCGTTTTCCCACTGATTGCTAACACACACAGCTGAAGCTGTTCAGAACTGATTACATGGACTTTAAAAGCAGCACAGACACACACCAGTTGCTGAGTCTTGTTATACTGCTTTTGTGAACATTACAACGCGTTTTCCTATCTTTTTCTTGCCTTGTTTCTGACCCTCGCCTTGTTTGTTTGTTTATATAGCCTGCTGCCTGCCTGTACTGACAATTCGCTTCTGTTTTGACCACGTCACTGGATTTGCCATCATACATCTGTTTGCTCCTGATTGCGACCGTTGCTTGCCTGACCATTCTTAATAAACCTGCGTTTGGATCTTCACCCCTGTTGTCAGTGTCCACTTCACATTACAATAATATTTAAGTTAATCTAAATAATACATTAATCTTGACATTTATAATTGTTCTTAATATTAAATATTTTTTATATAAATATTATTTTAAAACTACAACTAATAATAATAATAACAATAAATAATGTATTGTTTATATTATTACAATAATTTATTTATTAATAACTTGAAAAAATTACTATTTATTCAAGTATTTTTATCTTTTAATAATAATTCAAATAGATTTCAAAAATATTTCATAATGATATAAAACAACCCAATACATAAAGAAATATAAAACATAAAATAAAAAAATCTAAATAAAATAAATAAAATAATTAAGTTAATTAAAACTAAAATTAAATAATAATGGTGTTTTAGAAAGCAAATTTTATTTTATAAAAAATACATTTAAACAAAAATGTCTTATAATGTCCACAATTATATATATAAAATCAATTAAAATCAAATATATATATATATATATATATATATATATATATATATATATATATATATATATATATATATATATATATATATATATAAAATCAACTAAAATCAACACTTTGTTTACAAAATATCTGGAAAGAGTTAATACATTACCTTCAAAATTAAATTAAATTAAATTAAATTAAATTAAATTAAATTAAATTAAATTAAATTAAATTAAATTAAATTAAATTAAATTAAATTAAATTAAATTAAATTAAATTAAGGTGTTTTAGTATGTAAATATTTAATATTTTATAAAAAATCTATTTAAATTTAAATATCTAAAAAAAATATATTAATTAATAAAAAAATTTGAACAGCATATCTGGAAGGAGTTTATACATTATCTTCAAAATAAAATAAAATTAAATAAAATTAATAATAATGTTTTATATATATATATATATACATATATGTAAATTTTATCTTATAAAAAAATGATTTAAATAAAAATGTCTTAAAATATCCAAAATGAAAAAAAAAATTTATTAATAAAAAAAATCTAAACAGCATATCTGGAAAGAGTTTATACATTACCTTCAAAATAAAATAAAATAAATTAAATTAATAATAATAGTGTTTTAATGTGTAAATTGTATCTTATAAAAACAGATTTAAATAAAAATGTCTCAAAATATCCAAAATTGAAAATAATTAATTCATAAAAAATATTAAACACCATATCTGTAAATAGCTCACCAAATGACCAAACTAATTATTTACTATTCACTTACAACAAAATCAATTTCATTAGTTAAGAAGTTAGCATGTTGCTAAGCTAATTTCCCAATACTCTAAAATGCATAAACAGTCATATTAAGAACCGATAAAAGAGTATAATGCCTCCAGAAAAAACTTTGAATAACTAAAAATACAGTCTTGAAACCATAATAAAAACATTACAAACACAACTCAGCATTCTTTCCATAACAGAGAAACCATTACTCATCTTTGAAAATCATACTGTCAGTTCTTTCCATATAATGACCACACACGCATCTCTATGGGTGTCAAATTATGCACAACCCTTATCAGATACACCAATACAAAACCGTTATGTTCTTATCTAACTCTCTCTATTCCAGAAGAATCCCTTCAAAAATCAATCCAGCAAGTCTGTAAGGAAACAAGAGACCCGTACCTGAACACACAGGGCTTTTTTTTGCTTCTCATATCGCTGAATGTCACCTGTGAGAGACTGCAGGAGTCAATCTGTTTAACACGACAGCACAGAAACGCCTGCTTAACAAACACACACACACACACACACACACACACACACACACACACACGACTATTGTCTGTCTCAAGCACATAAACATGCTTAAACACACACATGTGAACATATCCCGGATACATTCCTGCTTCATGAGACTGCTCTCTCTCATTATCTGTCTTTTTTCTTCTCTGTCATTATATTTTTCATCACTACTGGTTACCTAATAAAAAAGCAACTTCTTATGTGTGAGAGAGAGAGAGAGAGAGAGAGAGAGAGAGAGAGAGAGAGAGAGAGAGAGAGAGAGAGAGAGAGAGAGAGAGAGATATGCACTTACACAAATATTAACAGCAGACCATTGTGTAAACAAATATATAAAAAATTGCTGATCAGCAATAATCACACACAAAAGGCTCTTTAAGTCACCCGTATTACTTTTCACACTTTACAAAATCATCTTTTATTACTTTATTATAATTGAAATCGATTAAAATTCTGGATTTAACAGTTTAAAAATACAGTATTTCAATAATTTACAATTCAATGTAAAAAATACAGCACTTCAGTCATCATTTTGTTCCATTCTTGTGCTATAAACTGCCATTTTGGAATGTCCTAGAACAAAATGAAACAGTAGACAGTAGCTATGTTTCCATCCACCCATTTGTATGTGAATTTTGGATAAAAAAAACGTATGTGCATAACTATGTAGGAGAAACGTTTTTACAGAATAAATTCCAGTCTGCACATTAAAAAAGTCATGTGATTTTGCTCTAAGAGATGATATGATGATAAAAACGTGTGTGAATGGATAAACCAGCACGCTGAGCACACTGTAAAACATCTTTAATGTTATTTTAGTCATTCTAAAACGCCTTAACCCCTTCAGTATTAGTGTTATTATATTATTAATGACCTCCAGAATTGTCAAGAGTGTCTGTGCTCTGCGTCTCACACCTTCAAATGCCACCACGCATTCAATTCATTGTCTTCTGAGGCGCAAGTCATTTATTAAATAAAGAAAAGATTGATGCAGCTTCTTCCACTGCAGTAAATTCCAATTTTACTGTTGATATTTGGCACCACTTTTTTGTTTTTTTTTTGTTTTCTTTGATTCATTGGATGGAAACGCTGCTTTATTCGCACATCTTTTATGGTTTATTCCAGTTTTGAGCATAAATTTAATTTGCATTTTTGGATGGAAACATAGCTATTTTTTACTTTCCACTAAATAATCATAAAAAAAACATTGAAAAATACTCATTAAAACCTTTGAGAGAGAGAACATAACACACACGCATGCACAGAATTGAGTCGACAACTCAAGCAGTTATTGCTAGATGTATTTTCCTCACCTCTTATTGTTTTAGTTTGCATTTTATGTACAGCACTTTGATCAGCCCTATCTGTTTTGAAAGTGTTCTGTAAATTGAATAAACTTAAAGAGCCCCTATTTTGCATTATAAAAGGTCATATTTAAACCTAACCCCAAGTAATAATGACACACATTCAGTATTAATCCACAGTGGCAAAAGTTAAACTATTTTGAAAATTGACCGTGTGTGAGGAACAGCTGATGGTGGCCATAGCAAAGGCAAACAGCAGAGGATCACAAGTTCAGAAACGCATTTGAATTGGTAAAGGAAGAAGCACGCGTCACGTTTCCAACATGGTTTTGGACACACTATGTGAATAGCTCTATAAAGATTTAACCTGAGAGATACAGTACAAGCACTGATCTATAACAGATACGTGATTACAAGTCGCACAGGGCGATTACAACTTAAACACACAATTAAACACATATTTCGCAAACTACACAAAACAAGGCAACAATTTTAATCACAACTACATGTTATGATCCGGAGATCATAGACAAAACCGGTCCATTTGAACTGTAACAGTTACTGACAAAGTCCCTGTCAAAGTCTGACAAAGTCCCATACATAATAGTCTCTGCTGTTACTTCCTTTAATAGCAAATGGCCGACGAATCCCAAGTTCCAGAGTTGGTTCAGAAAAAGCAGAAAAATGACAGTAACAAACACAGCACTGTAGGCTATACCGTGGTACTGTTGTGAAAATGAACTTTAACCCTTTATTCCCCGCAGCCAAATCTCCATCAGTTATGATTAGTCCCATGATCCCCTGCGTTCTGCTAGTGTCTAAAGGGAAAGGCTCGTTCATGTTTTACCGGATCTGGCACTACATATTTGGTGATGTACCGTATCAACGTCGATGCGTTCAGGCTAAAGATCTGAACTCAACACTATTCATTTATTCGACTCAGAGTCGACTATTTTGTTAAAGAATCAATAGTTTTCAACACAGTGAACGGTGCACTTTCAGATTTAAACCTCAGCTGGATGTTTTCATTCACTTTGAGCTGTGTTACACACTGCGAGGAAGCTCATTTTTAAAAACCCATAATTGGGGCTCTTTAAACTTAATTTAGTGCAGCCTTACTCTATATGAACAAACTGAATGACCGCAATGGCCATTCTAGTACTTATAGAATTCTGGCATTTCGAGTATTAACCCAAACTTCTGTAAACGATAAAAAATAATGCATCTTGCTCAACTTGACTTTCATTCATCAATTAAGAACTCCATTGAAGAAAGTCAAAAACAACAAATGTTTAAGAGAAAACAGAGGCAGTGACAGACACCTCTGCAGAAGAATGTGGTTTGTTATGATTTCTTCCACATCCTGAGCACAAAGCAAAAAAAGCCTCCTGTGACGACTGACACACAACCAAATTAAATTAGCATGCCAATCATTTTTTCCTTTTAACTAAAACAATAAAAGAAAAGTATTTGGTAAAACACTTTATGCATGCATATGTGCCAAATTCTGTTTCAAGGAACACACAACTCCTAAATGTAAAAAATAAACATGATATGCATTCATAAGCAGAAACTGTTCAGTCAAGCCATAAAGAGAGGGAATGTTGAAAAATGTTTAACTCTTCTTTATACCTTTCTGTCCTCAAATAAATTTATTTCTGCAAAAAATCATGTTGGCTACTTAACTTACTTCATCCTAATTTATAACTTAGCTGAGGCAAGTGTCTTTGTGTCAATATACAGCACTGGAGTGGTGTAATAGAGTTACGACACTGAGATTTCCTGGGTGTTTTGACAGTCTTGTGTCAACAACCCTTGACATGAAATTGTGAGCAGTTTGCTTTGCTTTGTCTGCACTGCTGGTAGGAGATGCTCTAAACGACATCAGACAAAACCAGCAGGTGTAAAAACAGTCTGATGCTAAACCGGCTATCGAATGAACACAAAATATCAAGGGGGGGAAGAGATATAGTGCTTTAGTGGAAACTACAGTGTAGTAGGCCACATTTATTACAGTCAGTTTTTTAATTATTAATTACATTTTTTTAATTGTTAAATACTTATTTATTAAATATTTATTATTACTTATTGTATGTAGTTTCAAATGAAATTATTACTCCAGTCATTATTGTTTTTATTACTATTAATAATAATAATAATAATATTAATAATAATAATAATAATAATAATAATAATAATAATAATAATAATAATAATAATAATAATAATAATAATAATAATTTCAATAATAATATTTATTATTAGAGTGATATCTGAAGGATCATGTGACTCTGAACACTGGAGTAATGAAGCTGAAAATTCATCTTTAAAATCCCTGAATAAATTATTAAATAAAATAATAATCTACTTTTCAACAGTTCTTTTATAGTGCAATAACATTTCACAATTTTACAATTTGTACTGTATCTTTGATTAATAAATGCAGCCTTGGTTAGAAAGAGAAGCTTATTTAAAACATTAAAAAATTCTACTGACCCCAAACTATTGACAGTGCTGTAAGTATTTTACATTTTGTCAGTTTAGTAGCTAATTCAATAATATGAATGAGTTCATTCATATGAAAATGTACGATTTTTAAAAGGCGTGGCACCCAACCCCATCCCTAAACCCAACTGTCATTGGGGGATAAGCAAATCTGACTAAGTTGAATGAATGAGAACGTACGAATTCATACGAATTAGCCACCAGATCAAAAAGTTTCAAATTATCGTGAGATTGTGTTGTATATAGCTATAAATTAGTGCTGGGCAAATATAAATTGCGATTAATCGCATCCAAAAAAAGTTTGTTTTGAGATAATGTATGTGTTTATTATATATATATATATATATATATATATATATATATATATATATATATATATATATATATATATATATATATATATATATATATATATATATATATTATACATTAATATATATATACACGTGTATATATGATCATATATACGTGTGTGTGTGTGTGTGTGTGTGTGTGTGTGTGTGTGTGCGTGCGTGCATGCGTGTGTGTGTGTGTGACACATAGAAACAAAACTATAAGCAACAATTTTGTAACATATATATTTAAATGTTAAAAATTTTTATGTAATTTGTATCATAATAAACATAATGAACACATACTTAAATTATGCCAAAACAAGCTTTTATTTTGGATGCGGTTATTCGCAATTTCAGGTATTAAGAAAATTGTAGATGGTGCCCTCTAGTGGATTTGTTATCTGAAATGTACAACAAAACATACGCGGATCAACGTATTTCAGGTTTTGCAAAAAAATAAAATAATTAAATAATAATAATAATAATAATAATAATAATCATCATCATAATAATAATATAGAGCCATCTAGTTGATTTGTCATCTCAAAAGTGCAACAAAACATCCACAGAGCAACATATTTCACGATTCAGGCGATTTCAGGTTTTAGAAAAAGTGTAGAGAGCACCCTCTAGTGGACCTGTTATTTCAAATGTACAACAAAACATAACCAAAGCAAAGTATTTCAGGTTTTTCCAAAAAAATAATAATAATAAATACTCAAAACTAGACAGCGCCATCTAGTTGATTTGTTATCTGAAATGTGCAACAAAACATCCACAGTGCAACATATTTTACATTTTGGCTATTAATCGTGATTTCAGGTATTGGGTGAAATGTAGTCTAGTGCACTAGTCATCTGAAATGTACTTCGCTCCATAGACTTCCATTCATTTGCATGTTTCTGCATTCAAAAGTTCAAGTTCGGTGAACACTGACCTGCAAAATCACAGTACAGGATTGCATGATCCAATAGAAGATCAAAACGTGACCTCTCTGTACAGAAATGTAAAATATAAAGCAATCGCTTGCTTTTTAAATGTCTAATCATCTTGCTTCATGCATTACTGGCCTGTGCATGTACCACATTGTAAACTGAGCACTCAAAATCAATTCAAAAAAGTGTGCACACACTTAACTGCATCATTATTCTGGTCCTTGAAAGCTATTGTGGCAAATTTATTCAAATTCTTCTCCTTAGTTTACACTATAAGCCAAAACCCCTCCATTGATAAGCTTAATGTGTTTACATATTTAACTATCTGAATGCTGAGGTTAAGTATCATGTCAGCAATTAGCGTTAACAGCTGTATTTTTTTCTGCCGAATGCATGTTTATTCCAATCAACACAAGTGCTTTAGGTCCAGCATAATCTGTTGCTGGAGGCCCATTCACTGAGCGATTGTGCAAGTCCTGCTTTTGATAAAAACACACAATGATGATATTTGCATAATGGCTTTGCTTGCACCTGCTTCCAGCAGAGATTTGCTTTGCTTTCAAACACACACACACACAAACAAACACACACACATGCTGAAATTCAAACCAAGAGTGACTCACATACAGGAAAACGGCATTGAGATGCATAAATTCAGAAAGCCTGCGGAGAAGCTCATACAGTGAACACCGACTGAGTTTCAAAGGGAAAGAAACTCCAGTATTCAACCAAACTGAGCAAAGAAAATGGGAACACAAAGGCTGTGTGTCTAAAAGTAGTAAATTACACTGCAATTTGCTGCTAAGGGGACAGAGTTAATTGATGGAAGCGGAGAAAGAGGAAGAGATAGTGTAAAAAGAGAGATCAGCTCCTGTGGCTTGACAATCAGACCCCTGCTATTCAACTAAACCACAAACCCTCGAATCTTGCACATCTTAAAAGGCCAGCGCAGTCATGCTGTTTTACCAGAAAAACTTTCTTTGTGTAGGTGGTCGATCTTTATTAAATGAGAACTAGTTCTGAAAGTCATCACGTAATCTAAACTGTCATGCATCAATAGATGTGGATAAACACTGATCTGTTAAAACCTGAACAAGTGTCTGGTGCTTTATGTTGGCGCAGTGTAAATTTGCCACAAGACATTTTTCCATGTGTTCATTTCCTCTGGAACAGGAAGATAGGGTGGGGTGTACAAAGCAGTCCCTCCCCATTCAGATTCTAGTGAGCATTTGATTGGACAGAATTTCTGAAGAAAAGCTGAAGTGCAGAGTGAGGTCTGCAAAAACCCTGATCCAAACTGAATGCAGAGAGAAACTAATTCTGGATTGACACCATATAGTCAACCCAGGCTCATTCTGAAAACGTACATCTATATACATTTCTGAAGAGCGCCAAATACGTCTCAGGAGCTATGTTTTTTTTTAAGTTTTTGTTTTATCGAATTCACCAGGGGCCGCTATGTATGCTTTTTAAGATCTTGAATTTCTCGTGCAACTGCCATTCACACCTGCTCTTCTCGCCTAAATACACCAGAGGCCCGCTGTCCACTGACTGACTGACCGACTGACCCACCCACCCCCTTCTCTAAGACCAAACGATAGTGTTTTCAAAAGCACCAATTGACCAGCGCCCACCCACTTTTCTAAACCAAACTGACAGTGTTTTCAAAAGCAATACAGAACATGAAAAGCCCTCGTGGCAGCCTGATTTTTACCACACTTTCAGATTTAAACACATTCTCACCCAGTTATTAACTTGTTTATTTTATTATTTGGGGTTTGTTTTTGTTTGACCTGTTTTCTGGAACCATTTTTTGCCGGACTCGAACCCCATCATCACAGTCAACTCCACTCTGCATCTCAAATCCTCTGACATACGCTGAGAGCTTCTGGGCAAACTGGTAACAATGGAAAAGCCGTCCGCACTGAGGCTGGTAATTGCGAAAAGGTGCGGCGTCATACAGCTCCCATACTACGTTCATTTTAAAGATGAAATGCAGCCATGCCTTCCTCTGGTTACATAATTAATGCTTTCCAGAAATGTATATAGGGGCACATTTTCAGAATGAGCCTTTGTTGTAAATAGTATTCAAGTATTCATGGTAGATTTTACAAACAAAGTCGATTACATGTAGATTACATACAAATTCAATGCAAATGCGAAAATAGAGTCGAATTTCAGCCAGCTAGCATGGATAATGTGGAATGCACAAAATCCACCTCAATCAAGTTTTTCACACAACTTAAATTTCAAATTGTAAAATTCACGTGAGGCAAAAAACATCCCATGAGTAATCTAGAGCAAGTGACGCAATGTCCTGCATTTGCTGTGAACCAATCATTTTTGAATGAGTATCTTCTAAATGTGAAATCTGTTTGCTAGCAATAGAATAGAATAAAATAGAATTGAATGCCAGCATATAGACAATCTTAAGGCTAACAGATTGAATTTCCAAAAATTCAGAGCAGCCGCTTTTTTGATGAATCAAAACACCTAAGTCAGAGTGGTTACTGACTCATTTCTGCCAAACAGTTGGGGACTACAAAATAGGCATATAATTATAAGTGCGGTGGTGAGAAAACAGCATTTAAGAAAGCTCTGAGGTTACATGCCTCAAAGTAATTAAATATTTTGTGTAAAAGATCCTTTCACAAAAAAATAAAAATAACTTTGTGTTTAGTAAGTTAGAATGATTTCTGAACGTTCGTGTGACATTGAAAACTGGAACTAGGATTCTGAAATTCAGTTTTGCCATCACAGAAATAAACCAAATGTTACATTATTCATTCATTTTCCTTTGGCTTCCTTTCCCTTCAGGGGTCACAACAGCGGAATGAACCAGCAACATATCCAGCATATGTTTTACACAGCGAATGCCCTTCCAGCTGCAACCCAGTACTGGGAAACATCCATACACACTCGTTCACACTCATACACTACGGCCAATTTAGTTTCTTTAATTTACCTATAGCGCATGTCTTTGGACTGTGGGGGAAACCGGAGGAAACCCACACAAACAGCCGGGACTCAAACCAGTGACTTTCTTGCTGTCCGGCGACAGTGCTAATCCCTGAGCCACCATGTCACCCATTTTAGAATATGTTACAATAAAACTGTTCATTCTAAATTGTAATAATAGTTCAGTAATTTTACATTTTAATAATATTACTTTATTTTGTATCAAATTAACGCAGCATATGCGAGCATAGAGTATATGAAACTTAAAACAATAAAACAATTTTTCCAACAGAGAGTATATCTGTTCTTTTTCCAACTATACGAGAATCATCTTAAGGCTGTGTGTCTTTGAATGTTTTTTATTTTTACACGCTGAGCATTTGTTTACTATTGTCAGTGTCCATCAGTGCCACTTTTGAGCTAGCCATCCAATCACAGTGGAGAAGAGGCGGGAAAAATCATGCAAGTGTCAACAAACAATCTGTTAAAGACTTTTAACTTGTAACACTAGTGACGGTTGGGGTTGGGGTGGGGGTAGGCTTTAAAAAATAAAATTTATTGGGTAATTTAATAGATAACATAAATAATACTCGGTACAACTACTGTTTTTACCTTACGGTGATGGTTTGGTTTAGGGTTGGGGTGGGGGTAGACGTTAATAAAATACAATAAATCGGAAATGTAATAAATAATACAAATTAGTCTTGTTAACCTCCGACCGCAAAAGTATCCGATATAGCAACAACCCTCATATGTATAGTCTATTCGTTTTCATCTCCTTATTTAATATTTGGTTTATGCACTGTTAATATTTGGTTTATGCACTGATATATGCACTGTTTAATAAATGTGCACAATACATACATGTAATCAAGTAAACTTAAAAACATACAGCTGATTTAATTGTTGTTTATACATCACACAACTGTGCTATACAGGATTACTTATAACAACAATGTAATTGTGACATAAAATACTGTGTGTTTCATATTTACATTTAATGTGGTTCTTTTCTATCATACAATACTTTGTGCTGTGTTACTATTCAAGTGTGTTCCTTTTTTGCTCTGACAGTTTAGCTATGTTTTCTATGGTTATGTTTACTTTGTTATTTGTTATTTTGTGTATAGTGTTAAGCAGGAAAAAAAACTGTACTGTATTTATTTATAAAAGATTTTGTGCAGCTGTTATTTTTTGTGCAGCTGTTTATTCGTAAACAGGGAGGAAAACCCCTGTGTTTGAATTATATTTTGCTCTAAGTTTTAATAAAGGCTTTAACTTTCAAGTAACCATTTATGGGAAAATGCCGGATATTTATCGTCTACCATCCTTCCTCCTAAAAATACCGGGATATGATTTTTTTGCCCATATCGCCCAGCCCTAGAACCTAGTACTCATTGAAAATAGTTTTCCTTACATAAAGTTGAAGTCACAATTATTAGTTTAATTATTACTCATGTTTTTTTTCCTTTTTCAAATGTTTCCCAAACCACGATTAACAGAGCAAGGCATTTTTCTAAGTATTTCCTATAATATTTTTAGAAAGTCTTATTTGTTCCTTATTTGTAACCTAATTAATGTAGTTAAACCAATTGCAACAATCCAATAATGTTCAAAAACTAATCCTAATGAGTACTTTTAACTTAATCCATTTGAGTAAACAAAGCAATATGAGCACAGTACAACCCAATGAATGAAGAGAACTCAAACCAACTGAGTACTGTAAAACCCAATAAGTTAAGGCAACTCAACCATTTAAGGAAACCGATTGCGACAAACCATTTGGGTTTAACTAATCTATATGAGTTCTGTGAACTTACTTCATTTAAGTTGAAGTAATGAGGTATTTAATTAACTCATTACCTTCAACACTGAGTTCAAAACTCTTTTCAAATGAGTAGAATTAACTTTCAGTATATTTTGAGTTAACTACAGTCATTTCATTAAATAAAGTTGACTGTTGGGTTTTACTGTGTAGTATCTTAAAAAATATCTATTAAAATATGATGTACAGTCATCATGACAAAGATCAGTTATTAGAAATCAGTTGTTAGAAATCAGTTATTAAATCTATCATGTTTAGAAATCTATTGAAAAAATCGTCATTCCGTTAAACAGAAATTGGTGGGACAAAATATACAGGGGGGCTAATAATTCAGCAGGGCTAAGTAGTTTTCTTTGTAAAAGTACTAAAACTGTAATCCTCTTTCCGTCCTTATCAACTACATTAACCTTGTCTTTCCATTAAATATTACTGGCCAAAGACCGCAGCCCACCAACCTCCATTCCCAAATACACTGAATTCAGCTGGGTTTCATCACTGTCAAAACAAAAGCAATACCTCAACAGACCACCATTACAACCGAACCCTCTAATAACAACAAAAAAACACACGTAAAAGACCTCATTGATCAGTCTACCCTTAAAAAAAGCCCTTTGAAAAGAATTCCTTTGTTCCATGCAATCAGGCCTGACAGCCGCCTTTGTAACTGAGACAAGTCCAAAGCAACCGCTGCCTCTGGATCATGTGTGATACTGCACTCAGCGATACTCAGACCTCTAGAGTTTGTTTTGCTTAGCTCTGGCTTGGCTTGAATAACTCTTTATGTCTATAATCTGGCTTGTGCTCCCTCCAAACCTATACATTTGATGATGGTTTTGAAACTTTTTTTTAAGTTTCTGCCAAACTACCCCCCTTAAACCAGATGTTTATAAAGAGGGACCACAAGAGGAGCAAAAATAACAGCATTAAAGTGCAAGTCCATACTGTAAGCCAAGCATGCTGTGAGAAAGTGCTTGTGAACATCCAACGTATTAGTGTTTGCCTGGACAAATATAGCAGTAGTGGTAAATGTAAATGCAATGCTCTATAACAGGGGTGCCCAAACTATTTCGTATGAAGGGCCAAAAACCTAATATCATTGAGAGCCGTGGGCCGAAGATACACATACCAAACTAAACTACAAAACATAATCACATTTATAATACAGTGGAGTTCAATGCTGAATACCATAGTCAAGCAGAATCTGCCTTTGCCTTGATTCACTCACCAAAGTCTCTGCATTATCCTCTATCTGTCATACATACATTTTAAACAAAATCTGATTCATTCACACCATTTACATTGAAACATTTAATGTTAGATACATTTTTTGAAGCTTAACAATTAAATAAACAAATAAAAAGGTACATTAAATTTAAAATGACAGACTCTAAATCATTTTCAGATAGGATGGCGGGCCAAATCAAAAGTTATCATTGGCCAACTTTGGCCCACGGGCCCTAGTTTGGGCATCTCTGGTCTACAATATACTGTATATCCAGGGATTGATGTTTACTTTTTTGATCACCAGCCACTGTGGCTAGCAGATTTCCAACATTACTAACCACTCGCCATTTTCACTAGCCACAATTTTGTTGTTGGGAAAATATATTTTATTTGCATAAATTTGACTTTGACATGCTAAAATTACTTGATTTAGACTTGAGTAGTGGTTTCATAGTGTCACGCTGCAATTAGTTTTTATTTCACATGACATTTCCGTGCTCAAAATGAAGGATTTAGCGAATGTATCCACACCAAAAATTAATAAATAATTATTTCTAAGCCACAAATTAATGCGTCAAAACAAGCAAAATATACCTGTATACATGCGCTTTTTAATTCATTTAATTTTTTATTTAATTATTATTTTTTTAAATGACGTTTAAAAAAGTATTATTGTCATGTCTCTAAAATATTCACAGTAATCTGTCCTGGTTGAAGGTCCCAGATCACCAGTTAACTACACATAAATGGGGAGTTAATCTCCGGTTAAAGATTAAAAAAAAGATAATTAAACCATATTAACAAAAATAACTGTAAGCAAAAGAAAGCAGGTAAAAACATACCGTGTGTGATAATGAAAGGATGATCACACGCACACGGTTAATGTTATGCCATTAAATAATCTGTTTAAAGAATAGTTAAAGCAATATATAAAGGTGTGAAAAAAGGATATATATATATATATATATATATATATATATATATATATATATATATATATATATATATATATATATATATATATACATATACATGTTTTTAAAATCTTGAGCTCTTGAAAGCAGCAGGACTCTGGATTGGGTGCACAATCATCTCTTTTTGTCCAGTCTATTTCAAAGAGAACTGATCACACCAGTTGTGTTTCCTGATCGGACAAGTTGTGAAGGTTTTAAACAGATTTTTCCTGTGCGCGCAAGTGATCATCCTCTCATTCGGTATTCTCCTGCTTTCTTTTGCTTGTGCGAACACAATTATTTTTGTCAGTTGAGCTAATTCCCGATTCTAAGATCACACTTGCACAAACAGTGGGTCGTCCTTATCATCAACCCTGCTTTTAAGAAAACTACAATTTAAAAATGATTTTCAACCAGCCAAAGTGGCTAGTGGGAGTGTCTGTCTAACCCGCCACAGCTAAAATCTACGCGCATTTGGCCGGTATTAAAGTCAAGCCGTGTGCATCCCATATTTTTAAGAAAAAAAGTCACACCTGAATAAAAGGAGTATGTTTGCACAGCACTTTTGTCTATTAAAAACTTGTTATTTGGGTGCTGATTTACAAAGTCTGATTTGTGATTGAAGGATTCTTATGAGCCTGTTCATTTATTGGTGAATCAAAACAATTGAATAAGAGTGGTTACTAAATTAATCTTACTGAATGAATGGATCTCACTTACTGAACCTCAAATCATTATTTGTTTTTAAATATATAAGTTATGCATAATTACATGTTGCATACATTTTTTTACATTTTTACGCATTTGTCCACAAGATGTTTTTATCATTTAAAATACAGTATGACATTTAGTTTGATCACTGTTTTTAAAATAGGCTTTATTTCAATAAGTTTGCATCAGAATAAGCTGTTTAATATTTACATAAATATATCTGTTATGCCCAAAAATTATTAAACTAGTATTGTTTAGCATTGTCACTCAGCATTGTTTGCATTATAAATGTTACTCTAAAATATAAGTGAGGCTAAACTTGTGTCGTGCTAAATTACCATGCTTTTCGGTAACACTTTATTTTGATGGTCCATTTGAGTATTAGTAGACTGTCTGCTTAATATCTGCTGATCATGCTCCTTCAACAGACATTTAAATGACTAGAAGAAACTTTGCAAGTACATGTCAACTTACACTAACCCTAACCCTAACCCTACTTATAATCTAATGAGAATTAGTTGGCATGTTGATGCAATGAAACTTAAATTCAACAAATGGACCATCAAAATAAAGTGTGACGGTGTGTGACCTGCTTTTCTTTCTTTTTGTAGTGAATTAATAAAAGAAGATTTTAAAGAATGCTGGTTCCCATTGATGTACTGGTTCCCATTGATGTTCACTGTACATATAGTGGAACTTAATGGGAACTGAGACTATTGGCTTTAACATTTTTCAAAATATCTATGATTCTTCATTACAAGAGAAAGAATAAAAGATATTTTCAAGAATGTTGAAAACCAATAGTACTGGTTCCCATTGATGTTCACTGTACATATAGTGGAACTTAATGGGAACCAAGACTATTGGCTTTAACATTCTTCAAAATATCTTTTATTCTTCATTACAAAAAAAAGAATCAAATATTTTGAAGAATATTGAAAAGCAATAGTATTGGTTCCCATTGATGTTCACTGTAATATATAGTGGGAAACATTCATTTGCAACATTCTTCAAATATATCTTGTTTTGTCCCTCAGAAGAAAGTGAGTTGGAAGGGTTTGGAATGACATACGTAAATGATGACAGTATTTTAATATTTACATAAATATATCTGCTATGCCGAAAAATGATTCAACTACTTTAATATTGCCTCTATGTACTGTATATAAAATAACATTTGTGCGTTCAATTTGATGCAAACACCAAACTGGCACAAAACCACACAAAACCAATTTAAAGATGCATGCTTTGCTCACTCAGCATTGTTTGCGTTATACAAGTTACTCTAAAATATAAGTCAGGCTAAACATGTTTCTTTTGATGCAACAACTATAGTTCAGAAATAGTCCAAATTCACCGCCATAATAAAATTTTAAAAAATCCTTACCATCTGAGAACGACTCTTGGGGCATCCATTAATATCCTCAATCTTCTCATTTGCTGTGGTAGAAAAAAAGGAGACAAATTAATTCTTCACAAAAAAGAAACTGTCCTTAGTAGTAAGCCCCAAGTGCAGTATGTCCTTTGTGAGTCTCTTTGCCAGACAGATTTTGACCCCTAATGTGGAAACTGGATCCAGCTTGAGCAACTGTGTGGCAGGGCCTGCTGGGATGCGACTGCTCTGGGGCTTTCCTGAGGGTGTCTACTCTCCACCCTGCGTCCCGACAGGGCCCGGGACACAAACCCCTCACCCCACGGCAGCTGAAACAGGGCCGTTCAGCAGCCACAGCTGATGACTGCACACATGGCTAGAATGACAGCTACTCACTTTACCTCCTGCGCTGTGGGAAAAAATGTGTCAGGAATGTGGAAGATGTCAGGTGAGTAAGCAGGAAAGGCAGACGGACTGTCTCAATGGAGGGGGAACCATTCGGGTGGTTGTCTCCTGAATAATTTGTTATTTGATCTTAATCTTATCAGTATTAGTCTTTTCTGTACACAGTCTCCAAAATACTAACTGAAGAATAGTTCATCTAAGACTTCAATTCTGTCCTTTAGAACTCATGTCAGTCTAAATTGAATGCTGTTATTTCTTTTTTAGAAAACAAGATATTTTGAAGAATGATGAAAACCAATAGTCTTGGTTCCCATTATGTTCACTGTACATACAGTGGAACTTAAAGGGAACCAAGACTATTGGGTTTTAACATTTGGCAAAATATATTTTATTCTTTATTACAAAATTTTGAAGAATGTTGAAAACCAATAGTTTTGGTTCTCGTTAATGTTCACTTACAGTGGACGTTAGTAGGAACCAAAAATGTTTGGATAGCAAAACTCTTCAAAATATCTTGTTTTGGTCACTCAGACGAAAGTGAGTTGGAAGGGTTTGGAATGACATGAGTGAGTAAATGATGACAATTTTAATTTTGGTTCCTCTATACTTTGACTTTTAATGTTTGTCCAATGAAAGTCAATGGGAACTAAAGCTGCTTAGATACCAAAAGTGTGTTTGTATGTGTGCATGTGCATTTTGAATGACATGAGGGTGAGTACATGAGAAGAATGCGCAGAATTGTATAGTTTGTGCAAAAGCTTTGGTTCTTACTAGGCTGGTATATTTACAGTTTTGCTGGAAGTCACTGGAAACCAAAAAGGTTTAGTTAACAAAACTTAGAACCCAAAGCTGCTTAGATACCAAAATTGTATATTTATAATATATGAAACATTTTGGTTCTTACAAAATTAGTATGTTTACAGTTTTATTGGAAAATTGTGTGTTTTTCTGTGCATTCAAAATGACATGAGGGTGACTAAATGAATGCAGAATTGTATAGTTTGCACAAAAGTTTTGGTTCTTACTAGGCTGGTATGTTTACAGTTTTGTTGAAGGTCAATAGGAACCAAAAATGTTTAGTAAGCAAAACTCAGAAGAAAGTGAGTTGGAAGGGTTGACATGAGTGAGTAAATTATGACAATTTTAATTTTGGCTCCAATATACTTTGACTTTTAATGTTTGTCCAATGAAAGTCAATGGGAACCAAAGCTGCTTAGATACCAAAATTGTATGTGAGTGCAGCTACTATACTATACTATACCTGTATCCTGCACTTATACCTGTATTCTGCACTTATACCTGTATCCTGCACTTGCTGCTATTGCACTGCTGGTTAGACCTAAACTGCATTTCGTTGCCTTGTACTTGTACATGTGTAATGACAATAAAGTTGAATCTAATCTAATCTAATCTAATCTAATCTAATCTAATCTAATCTAATCTAATGTCATCAGGGTGAAAAAATGATTGCAGAATTGTATAATTTGCACAAAATTTTGGTTGCTTCTAGGTTGGTATATTTAGAGATTTGTTGGAAGTCAATGGGAACCAAAGCTAGATACCAAATTGTGTTTGTGTGTGTTTTCTGAATGACATGAGGGTGAATAAATGGCAGAATTGTATATTTATAATATAATAAAAAATTTTGTTCTTACTAGATTAGTATGTTAGTATGTGTGAGTTTTGTTGGAAGTCAATGGGAACCAAAAATGTTTAGTTACCAACATTTGTTTTTGATCCTCAGAAGAAAGCAAATCAGACAGGTGTGAAATGGAATGGCAGTGACCAAATGATGGAAATTTAAATTTTGGGGAAACAGTTTAAGTTTTGGTTTCTACATTGAGTTTTATTTTTTTTATCCATATAATGAAAGTCGATTGGAAGCAAAACCGCTTAGTAACCAAAATCCTTCAAAATCTTTTTGTGTATGTGTGTCTGTTTCGAACAATATGAGGGTGAGTTGATTAAAACTGAATTTTCATTTTATATGAAATTTTACATTTTTTAAAAAATAATAATTTTGTTATTTTTCAATTTCTCATTTTAAAAAATATCTAAATTGACCTGCATTAGATAAAATATATATATCAATGCGGCATCTGCAGTTGCATTATTGAGTTTAGAATAAATTTCTTTTCCTAATTTTTTTTTCATACATTTTAGGTGTTCACACACTTAATGGAGCCTCTGCAAGTTAGAATGGATATCTACATAACAGCTTTACTGTTATGTATGCAAACATTTTCAAGCATTTTGGTCATTAGCCATCAGCTAGCATTAAACCAGAAATAAGTATGTGAAGTATGTCATTGCATGCAGCATTTGTGTCTGTCGGGCAGGGCAGGTCGTATTTCAGTGTCAATTGGCCAGCGTGTGATTCCCTGGAGATATAAAAACACAAGAGGACAAAGTGGGATGACCACAATATGTGTCATATAACACCACTTTGCCCCAGAACACTGTACTGTCTTCTGTTAAGTAACCAAATGCTTTCCGGCTCTTACAAAACATTTTAAGAGGACAGAGGTAAAGAAAAAGAAAAAATATATATAATTTTTTATGTCCAAGAGTTACTGACAGGGATTGATTTTTTTCTGGAGTACATGTAAGAACTAAAATAAATGCAAAATAATAATAATACTAATACCACTACTACTACTACTACTACTACTAATAATGATATATTATTACACACACACACACACACACACACACACACACACACTAATATAAATCAATCAATACATAAATAAATGTAATAATCACATGGTAAAAATCACACATCAAAAATAGTTGTATTGATGTAATATTATGCTTATTAATATATTATTATAAAATTTTATTATTAATATTTTAACATATTTGAATCCAAAAGGATCTTACAATGAAACCAAGAACTTATAAATTAAATCAAATACCAATAATTGGAAATATAATTTATTATTTAAAATATATCTAAAATATTTATCTAAAATCAGCTCAATAAATCTAATATTTTTAATCTTATATATGAAATCTTGAGAGGAGTGCAAATATATACACACACACACACAAATATATATATATATATATATATATATATATATATATATATATATATATATATATATATATATATACACATATATATACATATATATATATACATATATATATACATATATATATATATATATATACATATATATACATATATACATATATATACATATATATATATATACATAATGTATTTTTAATAATTAAATTGTAATATTAATTTAATATGATTTTGTCAAAATACATAAATAATGTCTATATCAAATGTTTGAAATATAGTTACATTATTGCCTACATAATTTTCAAACATACATTTCCAGTATAACGTATTGTATTAAGCATATTTAGGTATTTATTCTTAATATATTCTTAAATATGCTTAATACAATACATTATACTTAATACATAAGAGACATTCTACCAGAAACGTACATTTTCACTTATAAAAATTGTGACAGGGCCTGACTTAAGCTTGTCGTCCTCAAAATCATCATCATATCATACAATTCAATGATAGAACGCATGCTTGATCACTGTCAGCTTCTTCCATCAAATGAGGTCACTTCCGAGTCATAACCTTAGGTGTGCAATGCACACATTTTATGTTAAATTTAATGCAAATGTGACAGGACTGAACGAAACATGGGGACAATTGCAAATTTATTTGTATTATATATCAGTAGTATTTATTTGTAGAATGTATTTATTAAATATTTTTAATCAATGATGTGAATAATAACAATTTAAACTTGCTATTTCTGAAGTATTTTTCCCCTAAATAACAGTGTTTAGTATAACACAACTATTAAAGCTGTAGGTTCAATTGGGCTGAGGACCGGGACAATGACAGGGTTTGTACATTTCTGCTTTTAAAAGTGTTTTAATAAAGAACAATAATCTGAGAACTAAATGAATGACATTTTTCTTTCCTTTCATACAGAACAACTCACTGAAATCAACCATCCTTTTTTTTTTTTTAGAAATGTTTGGGATGAAATACTTTTTATTCACTGTATTTATATTTTTATTTCAGGGACAGATAATGTATGTTTCTGGTAGAATGTCCCTATACTTAATACAATACATAACATAATATGCATGTTTATGTAGGCTATAATATAACTCTAGAATTAAAACATTTAATATAGAAATTATTTACGTAATGCAGGCTGTGTGCAGTAAATCATTGATCAACTTGTGTTAAGAGAGAGTGAATCCCTCACCGATAACCTGGATGATCTCCGCCAGCAGCACGCCATCGCTCACATCCTGCTGCAGGTCTTTAATCAGACGCTTGTGTCCCGATTTGGCCAAGTAGTGATTCGCCCAGTCCGTGTAGATCTGTCAACGCGAAAGAGAAAATAAAAAAGTCTCTTATTAATCCATCCATCAAGAAAAGTTTCAAACAAGTTCCATCCGCGACACGCACTTTACGTAAGCACGTCTCTGGAGCAGCACCGCGTCTGTACGCCGGCTCCGCGCTCTATTCAAATCAACTCCATTGTGCCTTTATTCTGGTTATTCAGCACCAATAATGCTCAGATTCTCCCGTCTGACATCACAGAAAAGCCCCTTCAGTGGGGCAGGGGGAGGAGGGAGACCCCGGGGAGCTTAAATTAAACCTCTGAATGGGTCTGAAAGGAGTCATGTGTTGTTTGCTGTTTGGAGCGGCTTCGTCCAAAAACACTCCCGCGTCACGTTACGAGGCGCCAAAAATGCTGTACAACAAGCATTGGATGGTTACATGAAAGACTTTTTGGGTTGTAAACAGCGAGAAACATTGAATATTAACGTAATGTAAGCATTAGTGTGGAACAAATCATTACAATTGTTGTTTTAAAAGCACGTTTCCGCCTTAATAAGTGGTAATGGCGACCTCAGGATTCTGACATTATATCCTCATAAGTATCGCTTAAAATTTCGAGTTGACATCTGTCAGCTCTGATTGTTTTGCCTTAAATATAAAGTGGGACAAAATCCTAAATGTGAGTTTGTATCTCTCAATTCTGACTTCAGTTTGTCCCTCAGAGTTGTAAGCTGATAAACTATTTTGAGGGAATAGTCAGAATTGTGAGATGTTAATATATTTTGCCTCAATTAAAATGTCTCATATGTTTTCTCCCTCAAAATCTTTAAATTCTGATATTTTTTTTTCTCAAAATACTGTGTATAGCTCACAATTCTTAGGGGGAAAGTCTGAACTGTATGCTTTTAACATGTCTGACATGCTTTTCTCTCAGAATTATGAGCTACATATTTGTGAGCAAAAAAGTCAAGATTGTATAGTTTATCTCACAATTATAATCTTTTTCCAAGATTTCAGTTCAATTTAAAGTGTGTTTATAAACTTTTTAGAAATTAGTTGACTTTTTTCATCTGAACTGCGACATGTCTCAATTAAAAAAAAATTAAAATCTCTTGCTTTTCTCAGAATAGCAAGATCTAAATTTGCAGCTTCATGTTACTTGTTTAATATAAGTTTAAAATTTCAAGCTACAGTATAAACTTTTCAAAAGAAAGGGCTGAACTGTGAGGTGTCGATGTTTGTCAGTTTTTTTACTTCATGGTGTAAACCATTCATACATTTTAAACTTAACTTGATTAACTTGAATCCCTTCCGGTTATTTTGACCTGTAGAAAGTATATTACCGATATAGATATTTGTTGTAGTACTATTTTAATGTTTGTAGTTATTTTTATATAGCATAAGTTGCTTTTGTGTTGCAGGTTTATTTTACAAAGTTAATACCACAGTGTTTTCCACCTGGACTCCACAATTTTAAATAAAACTAGAATCCCATAAACATCACAGTTTACTTAAAGGCTGGAGAGTTGCAGGCTTTACATAAACAATCAAAGGCCAGGCAGTGGTCAAACACCTTCCCACATGGGGGCTGGAAAGCTTGTGTGGTGTTTCATGAGTAAATAAAGACCAATGGTATACTGCAGTGTTACTCATGTGAGGAATCAGCTTAGATGGGAAATAACAGGTGCACCACGAGTCCATGCACCATCAAAATAAACACTCGCTCTCTCTCAAACCACTCTTGCTAGAGTCACTAAGACTTAAAACGGCACGCAAAGCCCTTATAATTACCAACAACCGAAGCCAGTGGAGAAATGCATGAATCCAGCCTGGGCTTTGAAGTTTTGTGGGCAAAAATGAGTCAAATGTAATTAAAGGTGAGGTGAAGACAGGGAAGTGAAGGTAAGGGTAAACATGACTTCAAGATGTAATGCAGAGGAAATTACAGATGACACTCATCTGTCAGACTGAACCGGGTCACCCCAGTGCAAACACTACAGCATCTTTTCATGTCAAAAGAAATGAGTCTATATTTATTATAAGGTAATTATTCCTTTGTGGTATAGAGTGCATTAGTGCCTGACCCATACCCGCCAACACCTCCATTTTTTCCCGGGAGTCTCCCATATTTCTGTATCCCATATTAGCTTTATTATGTTTCTGGGGAAACTCCCATAATTGGTATGGCCCAATCTAGTTATAAAAAATCTGTTTTTGTCCATGTTTGTCAAGTTGCCAGATCTTTATGAAGCTCATCACCTCACACAATTAACAAACTATTTAAATCTTGAAGCATTTTTTCCTTAATCTGGCAATTAAAGTAAAGGTAAAGCCAAGTTGCACTGTTGATTTCTACCCAGGTTTTAGAAGTGGGATTTAAATGGTGGCGATGATATACAATCCCGCTCGGAAGACAAATGTTATTTTTGACATTCAATTTTTGTGATGACAATTTCAGCAGTGATGGTTGTGATTTTTTTCTTTTTTGTTAAAGCGTTGCTAGCAATAAACCAACCAGTTATGGAGAATCACAACAATATAATCTTTAATTTAAAGCAAAGAAGTGTTAGAATCTCAGGTAAAAGGACAAAGGTACAAGACTGTATACTTAAACCAAGCTAGCTTTAATAAAAGAAAGAACTGCAATCTCATGAACCATTGTGAATTTACAAATATCCACGGCCTTCAGATCTTATGTAGGCCTATTCACTGTGAGAGAAACACATTCACATGCTCACACATCACACCTTGTATTTCTCATGCCGAGATGTTATGGATAACTTGAGTCGGTATATACAATTAAAGAACAAAATGCACATATGAAAGGAACTGGAGTTTTCGATCTGATGTTAGAACTTAATGTTGCTGTTTCTGGGTAAATTACATCATCCAGGCGCAAAGACGTTTGTTACTAGGTACCATAAATATCATCACTGTGTGACAAAACTCGCTCAGTCCAACAGTCTAGCAGACACAGTGGCCCGACATGAATAAAAGCAATAGAAAGCAACCCTTTTATGTGTAAACTTATTAGAGCAAAATAAATATGAATAAACCTCCACTTGTATGCTGAAATACACAATACAACTTAATCATAAAATAATTCTTAATTAATTAAACAGTCATTGTGTGTTTACTTTCGGTGTAATTGTGTCTCAGTTTTTAGCATTATTATATAAGTCTTGTATGCAATTGTAAATAAAACTTGTTAAATTTAATCTTTAAATGACAGCTAGCAAGGTTCTTCAGGAGAAGTAGTTTCTTTACCTTTGTTATATGCTATAATCATGTAATTAGAAAAAGCTAAATATACAAGCTAATAACCGTATATAGATCTTTGGTGGCTGTTTTATAGATTGTGGCCTTGTAAAGTACATCCTATTGCAAAGACATTGAAAATCACAGTTTTATTTTGTGAAATAATGCCATTTTGCACTGTGTGTTCTGCTGACCATGATGCTGCCATTTCAGGTGTCTTTTAATTGCGGTGGTAGAAAATAGTTTATTCATGTGAATCAACAATACAGAAATAGCTGCTGATAACTATATAAATGTAAAAGGTTTGGAGTCTTGTGTCAACAAATCCAATAATGCTTATACTGACAATTTTCTTTGACCAATCCGTGATCAGCAGTGCATATATGTCACGTTTTGATAACAAAAAACCTCACTTGTGACCTCACCCAAGGTGGTACTAAAAAGTACATTTCATCAAGTATCGAGTTTGGTACTGCTGATTGCCCATTGTGTTCCCGTGCTTAACAGAAACGACTGTGATTGGCCGGGAAGGTCAAAATAATAGTTCTGGCATCCAGTATCATGACAACACTACTATTGTAAGATGTCTACTATGTACCAACAGCATTTACCAAATTTAATATGCTGTAGTTGTCAATAAAAAACAAACAGTAGCATAGATTCAAAACTAAAAGAGAATAGTGACATCAACCTCTCTTTCTAAAACAGCAGTTGGGTCTGGAAATGATACTAAAATATCTGAATCTAAATTCAAATGTTGTAGGCTTAAATAATGGAATAATAAATAGAATAATAGTGTCAAAATCTATTCTCAAGAGTATCTGGATGCAGCCTTTATGATGCAAGCTGAGATTGCAATGCAATGCGATGCAATGTCAGACACAATGCACTCAAATGGAGCAAGTGATGTCACTGTGAGGGGTAGGGTTAGGTAAGCACATTAAAAAGCATTGGATGCAGCTCAGATTGCACTGCACCAGGTCTGCGTTCAGACCCCTCTCTCTATTCTTGCAGATTGCTGGAGAACTACAACTCCGCCATTATGTTGTCTACAGATCCAGTCATGCACCGCTCACACGCACCTGTTCCAGATTCTGCTGATTGCACACACACACACACACACACAGCCGGAGGATTGTCAAGGACTGATTACAAGGACTATTTATTTATACAGTGAACACACACACACATCAGAACTGAGTCTTGTTAAACTGTCTGTGAACATTACGATGGATTTTCCTTGCCGGTTTTGACTCTTGCTTTGTTTTGTTTGTTTAAAGTTTATTCCTGTCTGCTGCCTGCCTTTGACCATCCGCCTTTTATCGACCATGACTCTGGATTACCCATATACATTTGTTTGTCCTGTATTGACCATTGCTTGCCTGACCATTTTCATAATAAATATCCTGCATTTGGATCGCACTCTACTGTCAGCGTCCTCTTCACACTACAGATGGATGCATACATTTTCAGGAGCAAAAACATCGGTTGGTTTAATGGGTTTTATGCAGTTGTCTCTGCTGGAGTCTTGTTTTGACATTTCATCAAGCTCCCAGGTAACATTTTATGATGAGCATGTGGCAAATGAATAATTTAGCATTCCTCATCGACTTGATTAACATAATCAGTTTCATCAAGACATGCAGGATTTCTCAGAATTGAGTGTCAAGTGTGACTCCTCCATACTGGAATCTATAGCAAAAAGGTACTTGATTACTCACAGACACCCATATTCCACATGCTGTCTGAATCAGCACTTCTGATGACAGTTGTGCTGTGAGATGAACTGACCTTTCTATTCTGAGTCATTGAGGCAAAACCATTCAGTCTGTAAGAAAACACTGTCAATCCTTCAGGCACACACACAAAAGCAGCACTTAGGAAATAACTCCTACACAAATCCTGCTTTGTTGTATGCGATCGTCACATTAACGTCTATTATTTTGATGCTTCACATTAGGGCTGTGCACTAAGATTATGTATCATAGTCAACATTTGAAGTAAATCAAAAATGTTTTTCAACATTGTCCTAAGACAAGAATGGGTGTTGTTCAATAGTTTTAAGACAACTTTGATGAAAGGTTGTGATCCACTTCAACTGCTGACTAATGTATATTGTACATACAAACTAAAAAGTCATTTCATATTAAGCTTTAGCGTTAATTTCATGGTGTCACAAAATACTATGCTTATGATAATACTTTTTTATACTGTAAAACCCAAAAAGTTAAGGTAACTCAAACCGTTTGAGGAAACCAATTGCAACAAAACATTTAAGTTCAAACCTTAATTCTAATGAGTACTGTGAACTTAATCCATTTAAGTAAACGAAGCAATTTCAGCACAGTAAAACCCAATAAATGAAGAGAACTCAAACCAACTGAGTACTGTAAAACCCAATAAGTCAACTCAAACCGTTTGAGGAAAGCAATTGCTACAAACCATTTGAGTTAAACTAATCTATATGAGTACTGCAAACTTACTCCATTTAAGTTGAAGTAATTAATTATTTAATTAACGTATTACCTTCAAGAGTTCAAAACTCTTTTCAAATGAGTAGAATTAACTTTCAGTCAATTTTGAGTTAAATACACTCATTTCATTTGATAAAGTTGATTGTTGGGTTTTACAGTGCAATTTATGAGTGCAATTTTACCGGGATGCAGTCAGAAACATGAATAACAACATCTTGCTTCAATCTTGAAAGTACAATGTTTACATTTTATAATGTTTATGCTTTTTATTTAGTGATATTTTTATCTTTGACCTGTAATCATTCATTTTTGCAAAGTGTTTTATATTTTATTTATGTTTATTTTATATTTCTACATTTTTGATCAAACATTTGCCCTTAGGATCTAAATAAAATTAAAAATATTACCATATATGAGGGTGACACGGTGGGTCAGTGGTTAGCACTGTCGCCTCACAGCAAAAAGGTTTCTGGTTCGAGTCTCGATTGGGTCAGTTGTCATTTCTGTGTGGAATTTGCATGTTCTCCCGTGTTCGCATGGGTTTCCTCAGAGTGCTCCGGTTTTCCCCACAGTCCAAGACATGCGCTATAGGTGAATTGAATAAACTAAGTTGGTGGTTCATTCCGTTGTTGTGCCCCCTGATGAATAAAGGGACCAAGCTGAAGGAAAATGAATGAATGAAATAAACATTTTAAGTAGATCAAAAATATTTTCAAAATTGTCCTAAGACATGAATGGGTGTTGTTTGATAGTTTTAAGACAACTTTGATGAAAGGTTGTGATCCACTTAAAATGTTCATAATTATGCTTTAGTGCATATTTCATGGTGTGACAAAATACATGTTGGTTTATGGTAATACTTTTAAAAAATTTATGAGCACAATATTACACGCCTGGGATGCAGACAGAAACATCTCGTTTCGATCTTGAAAGTACAATGTTTACATTTTATAATGTTTGTGAGGAATTCAATGCAAATCTCAACCTTGCCATAAAAAAAATAAGTTTTCAGCAAATTATCAAGTTTTTTTGTTTAGACAAGTGTCTTATGGTTCTTTAAAAATACTCTGTCAAAACTGTCTTGTTAAAAACAAAAATGTACATTAAAAATGTCTTTGTCAGTGTTTTCAAACAATTATATTTGATTTACCAAATTCACACAAGTGGCAATTTCACATCTGTCACATCCATAACAGAAAGGCGTCACATCCATAACCAAGCTTTTTCCTCATAAATGCAAAAATGTAAAATAAAATAAAATCAATCATTTTTGTTCTACAGTGAGCCGACTATAATCCTTTAATAAGCATTACTTCTTCTGGGCTGTGCAGTTTAATTCACAGAATTTCTACAAAGTATAAGGTATACTGTAAACTTGCAGACTTTTTTGGTCATCCATATCCCATGTTTATTTCCCTCATTTAAAATCAAAAAATGTTTACAGATTGATATTTTTCTGATCACATAACTCTGTGCTTTGTGGTTTTGGAAAATATAAACCAATGCTTCAATATAATGTTATACTTTCTCTGTGAATTTATGTTTTATGTTTATGTTTATATTTGTGTTTTTAGTGCAAATGTCACATCCATAGCAATGGAATTGCTCTTATGCATTTTATTTAACGCTATTTTTATGTTTTTGAAAAGTGTTTTATGTTTTATTCATATTTATTTTATATTTCGTAATGGTTTCAGCAACAACAAGACTCAGCACTGTGTGTGTGCAAGTGTGGTGTATTTACAGTCCATTTAATCAGTTTATCATGATCCTCCGGCTGTGTGAGTGTAATCAATGTAGAACAGGAACAGGTGTGTGTGAGGTGCATAACAGGATTTGTAGTTTGTGAGTTTGTGTGGTGGCAGAATTGTAACAGAATTATACAGTAAAAATCTAAATTATTAGCCCTCCTGTGAATTTTTTTTTCTTTTTCAAATTTTTAACAGAGCAATGCAATTTTTAACAGTATTTCCCATAATATTTTTTCTTCTGGAGAAAATCTTATTTGTTTTATTTTGGCTAGAACAAAAGCAGTTTTTAATATTTAAAGCATTTTAAGGTCAATATTATTAGCCCCCTTAAGCCATTTTTTTTGATTGTCTACAGAACAAACCATCGTTATACAATTACTTGCCTAATTAACCTAGTTAACCCTTTAAATGTCACTTTAAGATTAATACTAGTATCTAAAAATATTTAGTAAAATATTATACTGTCATCCTTACAAAGATTTTTTTAAAAAATCAGTTATTAGAAATGAGTTATTACAACCATTATGTTCAGAAATGTGTTGAAAAAAATGTCTCTGTTAAACAGAAATTGGGAAAAAATATACAGGGGGACTAATAATTCAGGAGGGCTAATAATTCTTACTTCAACTGTACATTGTTATCAAGATATACAGTTGACCCAAGGACATACTCTTGACCCGAGTATGAGCCGTTCTGTGTTTAGACAAGTCTTAAGGCTCTGGAGAAATGAACAGGTGGCTCTTTTGCATCATTGCTTAATGAGTGTGTTTGACTACCTATGAGTAAGATTGGGAAAATCAAACGGGGGCTTCCTGAGTGTAGCAAGTTTTCATCGATTCACCACCAGCTGCTGCTCTAACTCATACTCTGCTCTAACTCATACAGTCAAAGTGGGGAAGATGAATGCCGTTTGACTACAAAGGCTCTCATGTCAAACAATAATAACAGGGCAGCTTGTGTTAGTCACAGACGCAGAATTGTACCCACAGGCACGACAGGCAGAAGCTATACAACGTCCATTCAGGCCTTTAAGTAATATGGCACTTGAAGGTAATTACGACAGATCATTTGCTGAGGTGAATGTTAGGTCAGATTTCTGCTCTGCTAACAGCTGTATGCTTGCATGACACAGTTTCAACTAAAACTGTAAAACGTGTGTTTTTGACTGTCATTATACACAATATTAGCGTTTTCAAGGTCTGAAAATGCTAACTTTAGAAAACAGGTTCAATAATACCACTTTTCTGTCCATCTAAAGTATAAAAACACGATTTTATGAACACAGTGTGTCAGTCTATAGGCATGAGTGTGTACTTGATAACCAAAACAACCATGATGCATCACAAAACTGAGTCTGTCGTGAATATGATTTGTTCTTTTTCTATATACGTATTTATGTCTCACTACCCTGTCTGAAATAGAGCAACTTTTAGTGTAATCTCTAGTCTAAAATTTGAGGCGTGAGACTTCAGACAAAAAAGTTTTCATACAGTACACCTGTTAACTGTGAGATTTCGGAAAGGCTTTTCATTGTTTTTTTATTGATGCTATCTAGTTTTAGCTATTTTAAGTGTTTTTATTTCAATTCTTTGTTAACTAGTGTCAATAGATTGCAATAAAAATATGTCTTTAAAGGCTGTTTTCTCAAAACTGATTTTATTTTTTTCTCCTGTGCTGTGTCATACATCTTCTAAAAGCACTTATTCATTTCATTGCAAGTGTATTTGCACAGCGCTTTTTACAGTAATTACTGTTTAGATATACCACACTTTACAGATTCATTTATTCTGAGGGTTATAACAGAGGGGTGTGTTTATACACATTTTACTCTATATACATCTTTAAATTGCCTGGCTCTTTGTAGTATTTTAGGAATTATTAAGTGATAAAAATAGATTCTCTCTATAAAAAATGACTCTAATATATTAAATAAATAAATAAACAAAACAAGAATTTTGAATCGGATTTCCACTTTACACTGTACAGTAAACAGCAACAAGTTGACTTTACTTAAAAAAACTATCTCTGTTTAGTAACTTTGAACTGTTAACGTAGTTTAACTTTTGTAACTATGCACAGTTGATTTACTTTATCGTTTTACGGTATTTAGTTTACTCATCTTTATTAAAGTCAACTAGCCCTGTTTTACAGTTTAGAAATGCATGCAAATTATGTATGCACAAATGCACATATTTCATTAAATAACCCCTGATTATTAGAGATGCACCAATATGGAATTTTTGACCAATACCGATAATGGTAAGTCTTTAGATTTGGAGGTTTATAACTGACCAATATAAATTTTTCTGGATGATTTCAAAAATAAAAGGCAAACACATAGTAAACACAGAGTGAACAACTGATTTTATATTAAAAACTTAAGAAAAGCTTGAACCTAACTCTGAAATTCTTTAATCAAGTATTATTTTCTACGGCCAACTTTCTTTTCCATTTATAAAATGCCTTACAAAAAAGGAATGCATGTCAGTTCCAATGACTTATAGCGCATCAATGGCACCAAGGTGCTCACGGCGACCAGAGTTCGAATCCCGGTTCGATTCCCGACCCTGCCCTATCTCTGCTCCCCATACTTTCCTGTCTGTAAATCTCCACTGTCCTATCAAAAATAAAGGTGAAAACCCACAAAAAAAATGTATGCAAAAATGAAGCCTGCACAAAGTCACTCCACAGCCAAAATCAAAACACCAGTAAAAAAAATGTAAAAGTTTCCTCCAGCAAGAACGTGAACATGGTTCAACTAGCAAGAATAATTCATAATTTATCAGCCTAAATTTATTATTGAACCAATAATGATGACATTAAAAATAGCATTTATTGCATGATATCTTGTGATTTCTGTTAATTGATCTCAATGATGATATTTTGCGTTTTCCATTTATTTACGGTTATGAATTGCATTATTGGAGCTTTATCTCTGCCTTGATGAATTTGATGTTGAAAATTCAGCTCTACATTTTAACAAAGTGACTTTTATTGACATTTTAGTAGTTTGAAATAATATATAGTATAAGAAATAATATATAGAGGTAGAGAGATAAATCTGTGAAATAACAGATAATGTACTGGCAGCTTATTACAGTGTTTGTGAACCATAATATGCAACATCAACCCAGACAATTTATCACTTTAAACTATTAAAAATGTTTATAAAATTCACTTTTTCAAACTTTTCAAGGTTGAAAGTTGTCGAAAGAAAGATCAAGGTCCCATAATGCCATTCAAAAGCATAAATAAATAGGGAAAAATCAAAAGATAAATCACAAAATACAGAAAAAAACCTGCTAATCTACAGATATTCTTTACTGTATAATTATATTGTCACAGTCACCAAGCTGAGTGCTCACCAGACACACTAGAGGGCACTCTACACATCATATCTGCCACTGAAACGGACTACATATTCCATCATGCACTTCACACACACCAGTTCCAGCTCATCACTGATTACAATCACACAGCTCAATCTCACGAGGACTGATTACTAGGACTATATATACACCTCACCTTCAACATAGCTTTGCTCAGTCTTGTATCACTGTTAGTGTGCATCACCCAGCGTTTTCAGTATTTACCTGTTTTGATTTTGGATTGTTTTGGGATTTTTGACGTGTTTTCCGCCTGCCTTGACCATTTGCCTGTGACCTGACAATGCATCTGTTTGTCCCTTAGCTTTAATAAAAGCTCCATTTGGAAATTTACTTTTGTGTACGCACTCGTAACACATATTTAAATATAAAATTTTACACAGCCTGTAATTAAAACAGTTTTTTGCATTCTTAATGACATAATTAACTGGGTAAGTTTCTTTAAAACCTTTTTTCTCTCCCATATTCAACTGCAGTGTCTTTCCTTAAATCAATATCCCCGAAAAAAAGTCTTAAAAGACCACCAACTCAGTGTAAATTGCAGTGCGCAGTAAGTCTCCAGCGTTTCTACCTGCAGCAAGAGCCGAAACTGAAATGATCCCCCTTGCTAAACCTGCCTGGCCACAGATATCAGCAGGAACACTTTCAGCCTGTTCCTCATTCACATGAGCTCTTACCGTTCTGTAGTTCTCGCAGGATGTCCTGCTGTGGCGCCTCTCTGGGATGAACATCCGCAGATTCAGAGCCATAACAAGGCTTTCACAGGTGAAGCGAGCTCATAAAACACTGAAGCCCTGAGGACGGCCTGCATGCAACATTCACGCCTGTAATCAAGTCAGCCAAGCGCAGGATAATTTTAGCGGTGCAATGCATTCTGGAGGATCACAGAGAAACTCTTGCTTAAGATACACCTCGCTCTAAGTGTCAAATGCCGAGACACAAATACATCAGATTGTTACTGCTTTGGCTAGTGAAAAAAAGGAATAAAAAAAATGAATGTATAAAAGATTATAGCCCAAATACGTTGTTTTAAATGACATTTTCTCTCTAACTCAAATTATCTTTATAAGTTTTGGATATTGAACTCAACATTATGAGTTTTCTTGAACTGATTATGTACCATAGTAAGTTGTTTCAACTCACAGAAGTAATTTGAAACAATAAATGAACATTAGTTAATTATATTATGAAACTCGACATCTTAAGTTGAAACAAAGAATCTCTCTAATTTGAGTTGACTGACATTTTCAAGACATCTGGTGAACTTGAGTTTGTAAGTTTAACCAATGTGAAACATTTTACAGTGTCAAAATGCAATTTCTATTGAATATGAATTAGAAAAAATATATTTAATAAATAAAATAAAAACAAAAAAATAAAGAATGAATACTTCAAAAATAAAGTGTGATTCTACTGAGTAAACTTTTAATTGACATTTATTTCTTAATTTCATATGAATAATAATTTGCACACAACCATAATTAGGTACTAAAATGTTAATGCTACAAGAATAAAATATGATTTTTATGAATAAACTGAAAGTCTGAATAAACCATAAATAAACATTGTTATGCTTTAGGATTTATTACATTTTATTGTAAAGATTATTAAAACGATCACAAAACTTCAGTATATTATGACTTTGATAGGAATTAATGATTGCAAATAAATGTATTGTCCTGACTGTTTAAGAATAAACAATATTATCTAAAAACTAAATATTTTTTAATATTAATAAATATTTCACTGAACAAACTTAATTTCAGACTATAAAATGTGCTCTTTAAAATTTTGTTTGTTTTAAAACATTTTTGGGTTGTATTTGTCTCTATTTAACCCAAATTTGATTGAAACAAACCAGTATTTTTGACATTAGCTAAACTTATTTTTTTAATTACATCAATAATAATCAAATGGTATTAGTGAAAATATTATTATTGTAACAAGTAATTGTTAGGGGGAGTTAATATAGCCAGAATCATATGTTGGGTTAAAAATGTCATTTTAAATAATTTTATATTTATTTTAATAACTCAACAGTTGCATTCGTCCATATTTGACCCAAATTTGGTTTAAACAACCCAGTATTTTTGACATTGTATAAGGTTGTTTTTATATTACATCAATATTAATACAAAATCTCTTCTATAATAATATTTTTTTCCAAATCCTTTGGTATTAGTAAAAACATTATTGCTGTACCAAGAATTCCTTCATTTATTTCCCTATATGTTTCTCTTAGTGTCTTAATATGCACTTTAAAAACACTGGATTACTTTAAAGCATTTTGGGGGGTTTAATATAGACAGAATCAAATGTTGGGTTAAAAATGTAATTTTAAATCATTTTAAAATAACCCAATGGTTGCGTTTGGCCATATTTAAATCAAATTTGGTTTAAACAACCCAGTATTTTTGACATTGTATAATTTTGTTTTTAAATTACATCAATAATAATCCAAAATCTGTATTTATAATAATAGTTCCATATTTTGGGGGATTATTGTAGACTAAATCATATGTTGGGTTAAAATGTTATTTTAAATGATTTCGTAATAACCCAATGGTTGCGTTTGTCCATATTTGACCCAAATCTTGATTTTATATTACATCAATAATAATCAAAAACTGTATTTATAATAGTTATTTTTCCCCCAAATCCTTTGGTATTAGTGAAAACATCATTATTATAACAAGTAATTCCTTAATTTCCCTCCCTATTTTCCTCTTACTGTCCATCAAATCATTCCCAATTGCTTTCTTTTGAACATCTATGTCTTCTTAAGTCTTATGATCTTATGACTGACCCAAAATACCAACAAGTGCAAACTTTGTAGCCAAAACACAGAGATTATAGTCCAGACCAATGCTTCTATTCCTGCTTTAGTCACTAAAAACACTTGTAGCTGATGTCAGTCTCTAAAGTAAAAAGGCACACACATACACACTGAGTATGTGTGAGGTCTGACGGCTGTTCGAGAGCTGCTGACAACAAGCAGGAATGTGTGTTTGAGTGGTGAGAAGAGTGACGGATGGTCCACATCACACCTCTCCACCCCCCTTTATATACACACACACACACACACACACACACACACACACACACACACACACACACACACACACACACACACACACACACACACACACACATGAGAAACCATCCATAGCTACAAGACCCTTGAGTTAAGACCTGCCAACATAAGAGTGTTGACAGTGTGTCACAGCTGAACAATGCAGAAAATGAAGATGAAATCATGAAATACAGGCATGAAAATGGAACTTACTGTAAAATATGTGGAATGTCACAGAATTTGGACAATTTTGGAGGAATACGTCAAATGTGTTAATCTTAACCCTCGAAACACACTATTTAAATAAGACTTGTGCTTGATCCGTGTGTCTACACTGAAAAAAAAATTATTCAAAGATGATTCCTTGGATTTACTCAATTTGTTTACGTTAAGAGGTTGTAAACAATTTATTTGGGTTGGATTTAAACAAACAAATTAAGTTGAACATTGCTCAATTTAATTTGTTTGTTTAAATTCAACACAAATAAATTGTTTGCAACAGTTTTGCATGCAACACTTTTATTTAAGCTAGTGCTGTTTAAAGATCAATTATGACTAATCGCACACAAAATTTGTTTGTATTTAAAGAACATATGCATATGTACTGTGTTTGCTTATTATGTATATATAAATGCACACATATACATGTATACTTTAGAAATATTTACATATATTAATATTTATATACATATTTGTTTAAATATACATTGATGTATGCTTTTAATTATTTGAATTTAATTATTATTTTTATTTTTTAAATAATTATTTAATACATTTCTGGTGGCTTAAATACAGCTCACACATTCCCTCTAGTTAAAATAAAGCTAGTTGAAAATACATACTGTAAATGTGTTCAACTATTTATTGAAAACTAAAGTTGATTATTTTTGCGTGTGTATTGCAGAGTAAACATCAAGATGTTTGTGTGTATCTGTTATTGTCAGGCATGTGACCTGCCGAAGCATCAGAGCAGGGCTCTGCTTAATTTTCATGACCCTTCCAAATATGGTCAAAACTGAGCTTTCATTGTAGAGGTTATAAGAGGGTTTAAAAGTGAGCAGACACAACAAATTCTGGAGAATTTCAAACTTTCCTAAGCCACACACCTACTATTTAGATATCAGAGAACAATTTAACACATTTCATCAATGCACTTTATGAGAATTATGACTCTTCAAGAAAAAAAATCATTCGTTTAAATATTAACACCCCTTTTAGTTAAAAAAATTACATCTGAATAAAATAAGCAGAATTTGGTCGTCTTTCTCATACAAATTGCACTGAACAGACAGGCCTATACCATACAAAATCAAACTCACCATATTGAAGTAGGAAGTTGTAGCTCAGTCTGTGTTGTGTCAGCAGTGGTGTAAAGTGAGAAACTCTTCTCTGGAGTCTCTGCATTAGAGCTCTAATCTAATAATGCACACGGCCAGACACACGGATCGCAGATGCCTCATTTATTTTACGCTCCTCTCATCTTAACCGGCCAACAAATTCGATTTCTAAAGCAAATGTATTCTTTCCCTCAGCTAAGCTTTCTGGGTCACTCCAACTTGACCTTAATGTTCTTTATCTTGAGTGAAAAAGACTCCACATGCTGGACCCTGGCTTATCATCAGAAACAATCTATCTGAAATCCATCAATCCATACATAAATTAAATACGAAGTACATCGCCGATCAAAAGTTTGAGGTCAGTTAGAGAAAATAAATAAAAGAAATTGGCATTTTTATTCAAAGACAAGTTCAATATATCTAAAAGTGACAATAAAGATTTTTATTTTATTTTTTGTCAGAAATTCAATTCAGTAACAGGTTTTATATGGCTTTCTAGCAAAGAAAAAAAATGATTTTAAAGTTGATAGTAATAAGAAGTGGTTCTTGAGCAGCAAAATGATCATCATATTACTATGATTTCTGAAGAAATGATGCCAACAATTCATAATTTATACATTTACATTTTTTATTAAATTAAAAAAGTTAAATTCAAATAAATTAAATGAAGTATTTTTTCACAAATATTATCTTAATATTTTCGAACATATTTATTTAATTTAATTTAATAACTACAGCCTTGTTGTAACTGGAAAGCATCAAAATGTCTTAAATTCAACTTATTTATTTATTATTATTATTTATTACTTATATATTTAACATTTTAATTTTAATTTTTTAAAGATATTTTAGTTATATTCAAAATATTGTTAAATTCAAATAGAAAATAACTTTTTTTAAATGAAGTTTTAAAACCATTTTATATTTTTTATATTTTTTAAACACATTTCTTTAATTTATAACTACTAATAACTACAGCCTTGTTGTAACATGAAAGCAATAAAATGTCTTATATTCAACTTTAAAAAAAAATTATTAGTTTATTTTATAGTATATATATATTTTTTATTTTTATTTTTTCAAATTGTATAATTTTATTTATTTTAGTTATATTTAAAATAAATTTTAAAAATCAAATAAAAACAACTTTTTTAAATGAAGTTATTTTATTCTTTACAATTATTGCATGTAAAGGATTAAATGTCTTAAATTCAACTTTTTTATTTATTATTTTTTATTTTTTAATAATTTATATATTTTAAAAAATTATTTAAATTTTTGTTAAAAAATTTTGCTACATTAAAAAATAGTTAAATTCAAATAGAAAATAACTTTTTTTATAAATACAATTAGTTTTTTTATATTTGCAATCATATTTCTTTAATCCAATAACTACAGCCTTGTAAGCATCAAAATGTCTTAAAGTCAACTTCTTTTTTATTTTTTATTATTATATTTGCATACGCCACAGACAAATTTTGCGGTGGTTTTAGGATATTTTGGTCTGAGCATAAACAAAGATTAACAACAAATGCTCCCAGATACATGGATAATGATTCTGCTTTTCTGAGAGCTCCTATGGATGATAAAGTGAAGGTGTGGACAGCAGTGAAAGCGAATGAGCTCTGACTGACTCTGAAGGTCAAGCATCATAAGGAGGAGAGTCAAGCTGAAGTGAGGAGTGTAATCAATCATATTGTCATGGTGACAGAGAGAACACCACTTTCCATTGGCTGATATGCATCCATCAAGTATTTGATACATCACTTGAAATAGAAATGCCTGAATTAACCAGAATACTTAAAAATGTAAATGACCTAAATCTGGATCACAAAAAAACAACACAATCTCACAGCAATTCGTAACATTCTAATTTAGTGGCTAATTTGTATGAATTTTGTACCTTTTCATTTATACATTTCTGTATGATTTGCTCATCTCCCAATGCCGGTTTAGGGGTGAAAATTGGAGAGGCTCGCCTCCTTTTAAAAATGTTTGTAATAATTAAATTGTATAAATTTGTGAATTTTCTAATAATAAGTAAAATATTTATGTCTCCTCATGGGATTGGGGTGACTAAATCATACACACAAATAGGGCTATATTAGGCATGGTATTGGAAAAGTCTTGCATTGCAATATTTAGTTTTTTCTGCAATATATATTGTGATATGAACACAATTTCACCTTTTCATGGCTTGAATAGCTCCGTTTGGCAAGCAATCATTAATTTAGCTTGAGTGGGGTGATTTTGTAAGGGTGTGAATAATGTATTGAAAAATAATAAACAAATAGTTAGCAAAAATAATCACAATAGAGCCAAGAAAAAAGGACAATAATTATTAATAAACAAGTATTCAGGTACAGAAATTAAATAATTAAATGTCAAGTGTAAAACAACACTGTGTAGTCATCCTTGTATTAATAATTCAGTCAAATTTACGTCATTAAATGTTGCACTTTTTGTGCCTGAATGCTCTTGAAATGCCTTTAAAATGCATGCCAATGATAAACTTTCACTCTGTTATAGTTATAATCCCAACTCAACACTGCATATCCTGCAGTGTGACTATTGCTTACACACATTGCGATATCGATGCTGAAACGATGTATTGTGCAGCTGTTATGATTATCAGCGATGTAGCGGTTGCAGCTAACGGACTACAAATCCGCCAATATGAACTACAACATCCAGTCATGCACCATACACACACAACTGGTTCCTGAACCTGACTGATTGCATACACACAGCCAGAGGATTGTCAAGGACTGATTACATGGACTATTTATACAGCGTACACACACACACACACACACACACATCAGGGCTGAGTCTTGTTGGTTTATCGGTTAACATTACGACGCGTTTTACTTGCCTTGTCCTGCCATGTACCGATCTTAGTTTGTTTATTTGTTTATGTTGCCTGCCTCCTGCCTGTATTGAACATTCACCTGTTATTTGGACTCTGGATTCCCTGTGTACAACCATTTGCCCCTGATCGTGATCATTGCCTGTCTGACCATTCTCTGTTTATTAAACCTGCATTTGGATCCGCACTTCCCTTGTCAGCGTCTGCCTTGTGACAGCAGCCCTACACACAAACTACTTTGTGTATCATTTGATTTTGTGCCCTGGAAGTCAATCAAAGACTTTACACAGAGATTGAAGAATGTTTAATCAAATCTGCTTATTTTTGAAATCCTTTGTTATTTTTTATACCAACGATGACCAAAAAATACTTCTAGCTCCCTAAAATAGTTAAAATAAAAAGGTTTCTCAGAGGTTTAATGATGTTTATTAATCACACATTGCTTTTGTGTGTGTGTCTGTGTATAAAACTGCTAAAGAACAAACCAGTGTTGGTCATTATCCATAACTAGGGCAGTCATTGTTACAAAGATGAATAGATCTATTACTCAGAGCAGATACTGTGGAAAACTAACAGCACAGATGATCTGTGGGAAATCTCTGGTTATTATCATTGTGTGATGCACAAAACTCTGTAGTTGTAGAATTTTTCTAACCACACTGGATGATTTTTGTTCTTGCTTAAAGCATGAACTGACTTTATAATTAAGCCTATTTATAGTTCATTTATTTATAAAACAAACTTTATATCTTCTATCACTTTGCATATAACGTGAATACAGTTTGATTAAGAATGTCTGAATATTTATAAAGAAAAATATATTTTAAGAAAATGCAAATTTTTGCAGTGAAACAAAGCAGATTTTCAGGAAAATACTTCAGGATTTAACTATAATCACAGTTTCCTCCCAGAAAGAAATTGCAGAAAATTAAAGTTTCTTATCCCAACAGTGAAAATAAAGAAACACACATTATTATCTTCTGAGCACAGAAAACAACAGTCCCATTATGATAACTCAAAGAGACGTGCTTCATCATTCTGAAGGCTTTTTGTAAATGCTGCAGAAAGGTTTTGTCTTTAGTTTTCTCATGCTCTTCTCTCTGCGTCTCTGTCTTGACCCCTAAACCGTAATTATACTCCCCGCGTGACCTAAAAGTGCCCCGCTTTTAAGTGTTTTCCCTCAGCCTGTGATCAGATTTCGGTCTAGTTAAATTAGCCGTCCTCTCACCCATCAGGGAAAGGAAACCACAATTCCTGGAGGAGAATGGACCATTTTAGACCGTTACCACACAAAAGCCTGAAAATGACAGAGGAAAGAGACATGGCCGACTGCATTTACTCCAGACTCAGAAATGACCACTCCACCAGTTAAAAAATGTTAACTTTTTGATTCAGTGGCTAATTCCTATGAAATTGTATGATTATTCGTCCAATTTAGTACAATTTGCTCATCCCCCAATGACGGTTGGGTTTAGTGGTGGGGTTGGGTGCCATGCCTTCTTTTAAAAATCACACACTTTCGTACCAATGAACTTTATGAATTTGTATGAATTAGCCACTAAACTGACCAAATGTAAAATAGTTACTTTTCCTCGTGAGATCAGGCTGGCTGAACTGCCAAAGTAGCATATTAGCATTCTATAAATGACACCTTGTTGATAGCTGGCAACATGAAAATATGCTTAAATAAGCGTGTTTTCCAAAAAAAATATAAAGAGTACAATAATGTTTAACAGAGCAATGGAATATTCACAGTATGTCTGATAATATTTTTTCTTCAGGAGAAAGTCTTACTTGTTTTATTTCGGCTAGAATAAAAGCAGTTTTTCATTTTTTAAAAAGAATTTTAAGGTCAAAATTATTAGCCCCTTTAAGCCATATTTTTCAATAGTCTACAGAACAAACCAACATTATACAATAACTTGCCTAATTACCCTAACCTGCCTAGTTAACCTAATTAACCTAGTTAAGCCTTTAAATGTCACTTTAAGCTGTGTAGAAGTGTCTTGAAAAATATCTAGTAAAATATTATTTACTGTCATCATGACAAAGATAAAATAAATCAGTTATTAGAAATGAGTTATTAAAACTATTATGTCTGGAAATGTGTTGAAAAAATCTTCTCTCCGATAAACAGAAATTGGGGAAAAAAATAAACAGGGGGTGTAATAATTCAGCGGGCTAATAATTCTGACTTTAACTGTATATATATATATATATATATACCCACACAATTTTTAATGTATTCTATTATAATTTTTTTACTAGCCATTAGTGATTATTAGTCATAACACAAACGTAATTACAGACATAAGTAATGGCCAGAATACTACTAATAAAAAGAAAAATAACTGAATAAACAACATAATACATTCAAAATTATTAATATTGACCTAAAGAGTTGGACAGAATGTGCCGACTTTGTTTTTGTTTAACAAAATCTATATAATATAAGCGAAATGAGTTTTGAAAGTATAAGAACTAAAAACGTAACAAGAAAAAAATGATAATTTTTCACCTTTTAATTAAGGTTGATTAAGGTTTGCATAGTATTTAATATTATTACCGAAATTAATCTAAAAAAAAATAACTAGAGTAAACAAATAGACTGAACGATAGGCTCAAAAATCTGTGGAGTTCCATGTGGGCCTATACTGTAACTGAAGACAATGCAGGCAATTTACATATACAATGACTGTATGTATCTTTTATAGATTTTAGATATTTATTATTAGCATTTATAATCCATTTGACTTTGTTGCTGTAATTTCTTAACATTTAAAACATAGCATACACTCAAAAAATGTTCATTTGCTGTTTGTTCAAACTACTTACTGTATAGTTGAAGTCAGAATTATTAGCCCCTCCCCAAACTAAACTAAACTTAAAAGACTTTCTCTGGAAGAAAAAATATTATCAGACATATTGTGAAATTTTCCTTGCTCTGTTAAACATCATTTGGGAAATATAAAAAAATAATAATAATAATTCAAAGGGCGGCTAATAATTCTGACCTCAACTGTATTTAAAATGAGCTGAAACAACACAATTTTTGAGGGATTTCAACTTAATTCAATCCACTTAAATTTGTAAAAACTAATAAATTAACCTAATCTCTTCATGCTGTCACAACACAAATCGATTATGTACAAAATAAAAGAAGCAATCAATTAATTAAACACAGAAAATAATATTTAAATGATAAAAAACGAGTTAACACAAAGTTAAAATTAGAAACACAAGTGGACTGGTGAAGTGTTTTGCGTGTGTGTGTTTTTCTGCTGGTGTCCGCCGTCAGCACAAGCACTTGAAGTGGCTTTGGCCTTGTGTTAACATGACAATCTCCAAGAGCAGCCCTTGACTTCTGTTCATCAAACATTAGATTGATGTGAACGCTGCCAAATGCGACCTCTCGGCCCCGCCGGGATTAAGAGCTGCATTCAGACCAAACAGAACACAGGAAACGTTTCGCACAAGTGCTTCTTTCAAGATGAAGAACTCAACACGTTTCTCCAGCAAGAGCTCAACGCCATCTGCGCAAAAAGCATAGCGCGCCACTCCAGCCACGCTTCTCAAAATAAGCACTACACTTTTAGTTGCAGCATATTCACACACACACACAAACACACGCCATCTGCAGGGATGAGGCTATGATACACATCCAGACTGAAACGGAGACATCAGATATCCACGTTTTTCAGCATGTGATGAATAGATTTTGAAATTATGAGTTGCACTTCCTGAATTTGGGAACTTACATTTAAATGAACTGAAACAAATCACTTCAGTTATTATAATTAGGTTGTGCTGTAAATAATAAATATACAATGTATAATATGTACATACAAAACTACCAATCAATGAACTACAATATGTTCAAAACTCAGCGGCCAGAATTCTCCAAAAACCACGTTACTCCAGTTTTGGAATCTCTCCATTGGCTACCAGTCAGTTTTAAAATCCTCATGCTCAAATAAAAGGCCCTGCATGGTTTGGCTCCACATTATCTGTCTGAACTTTTAACACGGTACTCCCCTTCACGTGACCTTGGTCTTTTAATAGTCCCCTCCATTCGTCTACGCTCTATGGGTGAGCAAGCTTTCTCTTCTCCCTGACTCCAAGGCTCTGGAATTCTCTCCTTTATGACATTAGACATGCTGATTCTTTCAGATTGTTGAAATCATCATTGAAAACACACTACTTCACATTATTATTATTATTATTATTATTATATACTCTACGGCTTAATAATATAGGAAAAATCTGACTTTGAATCTGAATCTGACTAATTGTATTGCAATATGAATACAATTTGACCAGATGGCTTAAGTAGCGCTATTTGGAAATAAATCATTAATTTTGGATTGATTTGCGTGATTCTAGGGGAGTGAATGTTTAAAAACGGATTAAAATATAGTAAACAAATTACAAGTGTAGGTGAATATGAGAGAGCAAACATACAAGTGAAATTCCACAGCCATATTACCCTGCAGCCCAAGAGCGGTTACTCAATGAAGCTAGGCAGGGCTGAACCTGGTCAGTTCCTGGATGAGAGACCTTATGGGAAAACTAGGTTGATGTTGGAAGTGGTGTTACAGAGGACAGCAGGGGGCGCTCAACCTGCGGTCCTGATGCCCCAGTATAGTGAAGGGGACAACATACTGACAGTGGGTGCCTTCTTTCGGATGAGATGTTAAACTGACTCTCTGTGGTCTTTAGAAATCCCATGGCACTTTTCATGAAGAGTGTCCTGGCCCTCCATCTGCCCTTACCAATGGCCTCCCAATCATACCCATCCACCAAATTGGCTTTATCACTGTCTCTCCACTCCACCAATAGCTGGTGAGGGGTGACCGCACTGATGCTATTGTCCTGTGGCTGCTGTCACATCATCCAAATGGATGCTGCACACTGGTGGTGGTGTGGAGAGACCCCCCTCATGATTGTGAAGTGCTTTGGGTGTATGGCCATACACAATATATAATCTAAACAATACTAAACAATCTTAATTGATTAAATAGTTCAACTGTGGATCCAATAAAATTCAATAATAATCCAGACTCCATATTGCATATTCTGCGAGGTGACTATTGCGATATCATATTGTGCAGCCCTAATACACTCTAAAAAATGCTGGACTCTTTTAACCCAATTCTGTGTGTAATATGGACTAAATCAACCACTGGGTAATTTTTTTTTAAATAAAATTTATAGGATCAAATTTGTTCCAGTATGGAGATCCTAAAGCGCAAGTGTTTCAAAACACTGCATTGAAATAAGATCTAAAATACCCAGGTCACGTGACTAAAGTGTTTCGAAACACCAGGTCACTTGACTAAAGCTATTCAAAGCATCTGTCATTTCAGAAGCATTTCAAGACCCGGCGAATCTGCGCTTGACTGACAGGGTCAGAAAAAAAAACCTGTACAGTATGTCATGTAGTCTAGTGGACTGTGCATGAAGTAACTGCTGCAAATGGCCCGAGTTTGAATCTCGACTTGTACAAATGCTCTGAAATTATGATGTGACGTATTTTAATAATGTTATTTTTTTATGACCAAAACAAGACATTTATTCACAAATTGTTCATTAGGATGTCTGACCAATGCTAAAACAAAACACGTTACAAAAAACGGAGCATTTAAAAACATCTATAGCTGCATCATCCTGAATTTGAACCCATTATCTCGGCATGTTAGTCAGGAACTCTCACCGCTAAATCACTAAATCACTTGAATCCTCAACTCTACATCATGTGGTTTAATACCTCAATTTGCTTATCTGTTTCTTTGCTGAAGCTGTTCCAGAGCAATACATTAAAAATGACCACTAGGTGTCACTATAGAGACGGGTTTCAAAAAGTTTCGAAGCTTTGACACATTTGCTTCGACTGTTTCAGTGTTTCACGAAGCCTCACTTTGCCCACCACTTGCGGCAATACAAAATATAATAAACAAGGCTATGCTCAAAAACACGGCAGGAAAAACAAATAGCAACAAACAAACAGCAACAGCAAACAAACACTCGCAATGAACTGGTGTATCAGTGGTGTATAAGTAGTCAGAATGATCAGCGATAACAAGTTTCAGCTGTGTGTGTGTCATCAGTGGTGATGGGAAACTGGTGTGTGTCAAAGGGCATGATGGGAGTTGTAGTTCGTTAATGTGACAGTTAATATGTTAATGTGTCATTTTGTCCATATTTGACCCAATTTGGGTGTAAATAACCCAGCATTCCTTAGAATGATTCTGTCCTTAAAAATAGCATTACACTTCTTTTTTTAACATCAAATATTTCACTGCAGCATGTATATTTCTATATATGTACATAATATTGTTGTTTTTCCACAATTTCGGTGTTACGACCTGCTGGAAGTAATTTGTCAATTAAAACAACTGAATTTTAATATTGTTTTGGATGAACAGTGGGAGGAATGATGACGCCTCATTGTACACAGATTTTAGAAACAATTTACAGATTGTTTACAGTTTAATCGTAGCTACTCTCACAATTTGCGCAAAGAATCATGGGACACAGGGAAAAGGTGGATGACAGACGTGCTGATGTGACGTCTCAGCGGGACGTTAAACACCATTAACTAGTCTTCACCTTCAACCACCAGACAGCTGTCTTCTCTGACTGTGCTCTATGAATAATAAGTGATCTGATAGAAATGATTGCTCCTTCTTGGTATGCTGAAATATGAGATTTGTAGTGTCTTCTAACTACGCTATAACCTATAAAACTTGCATTATACCTCTGTATCAATGGAGTCTTCATTTTAACACTAAAGCAGTTTTGGGGAATAAATGTAAGTTTAGCAAGCCAGTTAGCATGTGCTTGTCATGTGGGGGATGAGGACTCAAATTCAGCTTGTACACTAAAGCTATATCAAAAAAATCTATCAAATTTTCTAAATGCATGAGATTGCAAAATATTTTCTTGTTAATCAATTCTGAGCTTAGTTTTTAACGGCAGATGAGCTCCGGGCTAGTTTTTAAGAGTAGATGGCACTCTAGGCTAGTTTTTAAACAGTAGATGGCACTCTAGGCTAGTTTTAAACAGCAGATGCGCTCCAGGCTAGTTTTTAACAGTAGATGGCACTCTAGGGTATTGTTTAACAGAAGAGAGTGCTTGATGGTAGTTTTTTAGAAGTAGATGGTGCTCTAGACTAGTTTGTTTTACAGTAGATGGCACTCTAGGCTAGTTTGTAACAGCAGATGGTGCTCTAGTATATTCTAGTATAATCAATTCTGAGCTTAGTTTTTAACGGCAGATGAGCTCCGGGCTAGTTTTTAAGAGTAGATGGCACTCTAGGCTAGTTTTTAAACAGTAGATGGCACTCTAGGCTAGTTTTAAACAGCAGATGCGCTCCAGGCTAGTTTTTAACAGTAGATGGCGCTCTAGGGTATTGTTTAACAGTAGAGAGTGCTTGATGGTAGTTTTTTTAGAAGCAGATGGCGCTCTAGGCTAGTTTTTTAACAGCAGATGGCACTCTAGGCAAGATTTTACCTGCAGATGGCACTAGGCAAGTTTTTAACAGCAGATGGTGATCTAGTATATTCTTTAACAGTAGATGCTGCATAAACTAGTTTTTTAACAGCAGAAAGCGCTCTATGCTATTTTATTAACAGTAGATGGTACTCTAGGCTAGTTTTTTAACACTAGATGGTGCTCTAGGATAGTTTTTAACCGCAGAAGGTGCTCTAGGCTATTTTTTAACACTAGATGGCACTCTAGCCTAATTTTTTAAAGAGCAGACGAAGCTCTAGGCTAGTTTTAAACAAAAGATGCGCTCTGGTTGAGTTTTAAACAGCAGATGCACTCTAGGCTGGTATTTAACAGTAGATGGCGCTCTAGGCTATATTTTTTTATCTTTGTTATATTCTTTAACAGTAGAGGATGCTCAAGGCTAGTTTTTTAACAGCAGAAGGCACTCTATATTTTTGTAACAGTAAATGGCGCTCTAGGATAGTTTTTAACCGCAGAAGGTGCTCTAGGTTGTTTTTTTTCTACAGTAGATGGCACTCTAGGCTACTTTTATAACAACAGACGAAGCTCTAGGCTAGTTTTAAACAAAAGATGCGCTCTGGTTGAGTTTTAAACAGCAGATGCACTCTAGGCTGGCATTTAACAGTAGATGGCGTTCTAGGCTATCTTTTTTTAACAGCAGAGTTTTTTACCATTAGATGGCGATATATGTTGTTTTTTTTCACAAAGGATAGTGTTCTAGGCTAGTTTTTAATAGTAGATTTATTTAAAAGCAGATGGTGCACTAGGCTAGTTTTTTAAAACTAGATGGTGGTCTGTGTTAGTTTATGAATGTAAACAGCTCACAAACCTATTTGATTAAAAACCATGGACATCGTTAAGTTGCTTTGGGGTATTTATTTGGTTTTATGCAAAAGGCATGACAATAATCCTATATTCGCTGATATGTATGTCCTAGAAAAAATCATTAGTGTTGACTCGAACCAGCGACCTTCTTGCTGTGAGGCAACAGCACTACCTACTGCGCCACTGCGTCGCCTCACGTTTCATCAGTCGCATCTTTTTCAATCTTCAATCAAATTAAAGCAAAGGCGGGGTTTCCGTTGAGGTGACAGCAGTGTTTGTGTTGTCAAGACGACTATAAAGACTTTTGAAGATGGAGGAGAGACTAGTGGTCACGGTTTCAAGTTATCCAGAGCTGTATGACTTTACAAATCTTGAATAGCACAATATTATTAAATATTACAGTTATAACAACATCAACAGCAACACTCGCACAACACTCCGCTGATACAGTCATTACATAGTGAGGTAGAAAGTGCTTCTTTTTTTCTTGTCAACATAAAAGGCAGTGTGGTGCACCTCGCATTTTTGGAACGTAAAACAAG